>NC_057718.1:101511763-101549102 GCF_004010195.1 Chiloscyllium plagiosum | reverse complement strand
CTTCATCCCCTCCCCCACTCACCTATTGTACTCTATGCTACTTTCTCCCCACCCCCACCCTCCTCCAGCTTATCTCTCCACGCTTCAGGCTCTCTGTCTTTATTCCTGATGAAGGGCTTTTGCGGTCTTCCAGCACCACTGATCCAGAATTCAGAAGAGATTTACCAGGATGTTGTTGGGAATGGCTTGAGTTATAAAGAAAGGCTGGATAGGCTGAGACCTTTTTCACTAGAGCTTAGGAGATTCAGAGGTTACCTGATAGAAGTTTATAAAATTATGAGACGTATAGATAGAGTTACTGGTAGTTGTCTTTTCCCTAGGATGGGGGATTTCAAGACTGGGGGCACATTTTTAAGATGAGAGGAGAAAAATAAAAGAAAACATGAGGGGCAAATTCTTTACACAGAGGGTGGTTTGTATGTGGAATGAACTTCCTGAGGAAGTGGTGGATGTGGTTACAATTGCAATATTTAAAAGTCATTTGCATAAGTACTTGAATAGGAAAGGTTTGGAGGGATATGGGCCAGGCGCAGGCAGGTAGGACTAGTTTAGTTTGGGATTTTGGTCGGCATGGACTGGTTGGACCGAAGGGGTTATTAATGTTGGGGAGGGTCAGTTTCATAGTTATCCAGGAGTTAGACTGGGATTTGAATCATCAACCATTTCCTGGGTAACATTCAACTTGACTGAATTCTCCTACTTTACTGGATTATTTCTGAGGGATCCCAGTGCAGGGAAATGCCAATTGGACCGAAGGGATACCATAACTCTATAATAATATGCAATAAAACAAGATTAATTGGTGGCCTCAAAGTAAAAGGTGTCCCTAGCCAGCAGCAATCATAACAAGATTGAATTTTATATTTGGTTTGAGGGAGAGAACAGTGGGTCTAAGAATAGTATTTTAAACTTAAATAAGGACAATATGAAACTTGACAGAGCTGGCTAAAGTGAGCTGGAAAATCTGATTAAACAATAGGTAGGTAGAAATGTTGGGCAGTTATTTAAGGACATATTTCATATATGCAGCAATGAGATATCTGTGAGTGTGGGATGATCTTCAGACGGTTGGTGCAGATGTGATGGGCCAAATGGTCTCTTTGTGCACTGTAGAGGGTTCTATGGATTCTATAAATCGTGAGGGTGCCAGGTAAGTGTAGGGTGTCATTATAAGGGGGTGTTTGGGGGGATGGGGTTGGGCTAGGGTTGGCTTGGCACAGGTTCAGGTAAATAGGATACCAGGAAGGGTGCCAGATAAGTGAGATGACACATGAGTAGGGTGCAAGATAAATGATGGTGTGTCAGGGGAGGCTAAGAAGGGTGTGGGGGGAGGGAATGTGACCAGCTTGGGTTCAAGCAGTGGTGGTGGAGATATTAGGTCGAACGAGGGGTTGAATCATATTGGGTTGGGAGCTAGGGCCAGGTTTTGATCAGGATGGGTAGTTTTCAGGGGTCATTAATGTTGGGGAGGGTCAGTTTCATAGTTATCTAGGAGTTAGACTGGGATTTGAATCATCAACCATTTCCTGGGTAACATTCAACTTGACTGAATTCTCCAACTTTACTGGATTATTTCTGAGGGATCCCAGTGCAGGGAAATGCCAATTGGAATCTTCAATTTCCTGGAGAATGAGTCTGTTGTGTCTGAGATACTGCACAGCCCCAAGACGTGTGCAATGCTCCAACAACTATCTGGCCATCAGAATATCTGTACCACTGGTTTGACTTTTTCAAATTTCCCAAACTTCTGGGATATTGGAAAATAGCGGGTGTACCTTCCGTACTGAAAAGGGAGGCAGAAAACAGGAAACAGGAAACATCAAGGTTGTTAGAGATGATGGAATCTCTTATTATGGAAGTTACAGGAGGCCATTTAGAAAATGTCAATGCAACCAGGCATGGGTTATGAAAGAGAAAATGTATTTGATTAATTTATGAGAGGTTGTTTGAGGTGGTAACAAGCAACATGGTTTATGGGGAACCTGTGGGTGTGGCGTACTTGAATTTGGAAAAGGCATTTGACAAGGTGCCATATCAAAGCTCACACCATCAAATAGAAGCTCATGATGTAGAGCATAACATATTGGCATGGATAGCAATGTTGGTGGTTAACAGAGAGTAGGCACAAATGGGGCTTTCTGGGCTTAGCCAGATGTAACAAGTGGAATGCCAGAGAGATCAGAGCTGAAGGACCCAATTATGGTAACTACATTTGCTGGTGACGTAAAGCTGGGTAGGAAAGTAAGCTGCAATGAGAACATAAGATGCCTACAAAGGGGAGACAGAGATAAAGCAAGCAGGCAGGGGGGACTTGTGGGAGAATGGTGAATAGACATTTCCCTTTGTGGAAGAGGCCATTGAGAAAGCGGTGCGCGCTGCCTTCTTGAACCACTGCAGACCATGTGCTGGTGTAGACCCACAATGCTGTTCGGGAAAATGTTCCAGGAGTCTGACTCAGCAAGGGTGGGGGTGAAGGAAGTATGATACAGTGCCAAGTGAAGATGGTATGCAGCTTGGAGGGGAAGTAGCAGGTGGCGATGTCCCTTCTCTATGTCCTTCTAGATGAGAGAGGTCGTGGCATTAGAAGGTGGTACCGAAGGAGCCTTAGTGAGTTACCACAGTGCATCTTGTGGATAGTACACAATGCTGCCACTGTGTTCTGTAATTCAGAATAAATAAAGGAATACATTGTATTGCCCTTTGAAACTTTTCTTGCACTGTTTTGATTTACTACATTGTAAAATGACTTTGCAAATTTAGCATTAAAGGAACTCTCTGAAGTTTTTGGAGTACAGAATGTGAGGCAAAATATCTTCAAATTTCCACTGTCTATGGACTCACCACACAAAAAAACAGAAAAACAAAGGACTTAGTTTGTGGTCTAATTATGCTGTCTTCAAAAGGAGACAATTTACCCATTAATTTCACCAGCTTTCCTTCTACTCAAATATTAATCTACCAAATTTAAAAATCCAATTTTCTTTGCTAATTAATATCCCAAAATTAAGCCATTATTGTTTATTTGCTGCCCACATCTTATAACTGTGAGATCTCTTCTCAAGTTTTTGTTTTTTGAAGGTCTGTGCTATTATGAAGGAGACAGACGCCCTTTGAAAAGAAACAAATCTGAAAGAATATGAAGGAATAATCTCTCCCAAACAGCTGGTTAAGCCTTTGTACTGTCAATATTAAACACTGCTTTCGTTTCCCCATTTCATTATCTTATTAATTGCTTTCCCTTGTGCAATCTCTATCATTCACTTCTATGAAAAGGAGCACCATACTGCAGAAGCTGGAAATCTGAAATGAATATAGAAAATGCTGGAGAAACTCAGCAGGTCTGGCAGCCTCTGTGGAGAGAGAAATAGAGTAAATGCGTTGAGTCCAGTATGAGTTTTCTTCAGTTCTTCATTACCATTATGCCACTGAGCTCCCCCCCCCAATGTTGGGTGTTGAGTGTGACTGCTGTTGACATCAAGGCCGTGTTTGATTGAGTGTGGCATCAAGCAAATGGGTATCAATGCGGGCAAACCCTCTGCTGGTTGGAGTCAGACCTGGCACTTAGGTCTTTGCAGGCCATTCTTCTTTGCTTCAAGACACCCCAGCAGGAATTCCTCATGGTGGGACCTGAACCCAGACCTTCTGACTCAGGCGTAGGGACACTACCTATACACCTTGAGAGTTCTGAGTTCCTCAGAGTATTGTCCTCTTCCCAACAATTTTCAGCTCCTTCACCAATGACCTTGCCTCCGTCATAAGGCCAGATGTGGGTTTGCTTGCCAATGATTGCACAATGTTCAGCATCATTCGCGACTCCTCAGATATTGAAGCAGTCCTTTTTGAAACATCGCAAGACGTGGGCAATAGCCAAACTTGGGCCAACACACGTGGCAGGTAATATTGGTGCCATGTAAGTATTAGGAAATGACCATCTCCATAAGGAGAGAACAAAACCATTACCCTTTGACATTCAATGGTGTCACTATCACTGAATCCCCCACTACCACTGATCAGAAACTGTGACACCATTGGGACATTGTGAGTGGCATGGTGGCACAGTGGTTAGCACTGCTGCCTCACAGTGCCAGAGACCCGGGTTCAATTCCCACCTCAGGCAACTGTCTGTGTGGAGCTTGCACATTCTCCCTGTGTCTGCGTGAGTTTCCTCCAGGTGCTCCGGTTTCCTCCCACAGTCCAAAAATGTGCAGTTCAGGTGAACTGGCCATGCTAAATTGCCCGTAGTGTTAGCTGAAGGGGTAAATGTAGGATACGAGTCAATAGCCCACCTCACTGGACAGGTTTTCACTGGGAATGGTCAGGATGTGAGCAGGGAAAAAGTCCTGTTTGCTTTGAATATCAGTGCTCAGATTGAAATGCAGACAGGACAGATGTTGAGAGGTAGTTTCCTTATGTAGGGGCAACTAGAACCAGGGAACATGAGGTTCGATGCTTACACTGGAATATTAAGCTTGAATATATCAACAGTTGTTAAATAAAAACTCACCTGGGTCACTGATGTAATTTAGGGAGGGAAATCTGCCATCCTTACCCAGTCTGGCCTACATGTGACTCAGAACAATGTGGTGATCTGACTGATGCTTAGCTGTCCCCTGAAATGGTGCAGCAAGGTACACCGGTCAACAAACACTGGCCTCGCCAGAAATGCTCTCACACAATGAAAATAATGTCAGGGAGAAAGAACTTCTGGACCTGGACTCCATGTCACTTCCTGCCTGAGACTCCCAGCTCACCTGGAAACCAATGGCCTCCAGGGGGCAGCAATTTGACACAGGTTCTCCATCCACCCTTGGTGACGAGGTTTGAGATTTTAGGATCTGGGGGGTTACAATCCCCCTGCCTTAAATACCAGCCAACTAGCACATCTTGTATGAGCCAGCCCTACTGCCAATCAAGCTGAAAAGGCACTCGCTACAATCAGCTTCCCACCCTCTGCATCTTCAATTGAAACCAACCCTTCACTCCATCCATAAGGGACGAAGAGGATCACGAAGGGGGCAATGTTACAGGAGCTAGGATTGGGGACTGGGGGACAGACAGAATAAAAGTTAAAAAGAAACAACCATGTTTGGAACTTAACTCCCACACTGGAGCTTCATTCTGAAGAAGATAAGATGAGTTGAACCAATATGTTTCATTTACATCCTTCACAGACTTTGCCATTGGGGTGGTTTATGAAGAAGGCACAAAGGGCAAGAAAACAGACAGATGAGCCCTCAGATGTGCTGATCTCCTGTTATGGAGAAGAAAGCTCACTATTGTACTGCTTTCAGCTCTCCATCAATTGAATACAAATGACGTAAAGCAACGTTAGTTCACTACTTCATCCTTGGTAGTTTTTAACTAACAATCCCTTTTTGTTTTGGTTAAGAGCAATCTTAAGGCTTTTTATTGAAAGCAGCACTGGAGGAAAGGGTTTCTTTCCACCCAGCAGTTTCGGTATTTGCTTCAAAACACACAAAAGAGAAACTAATGATAAGGTCCGCAGTGTTAAATAATTGCGAACAAGCCCATTAACAAACCAACTTAAGGATTTCCTTTCCAGGGCAAATAAATTGCCTTCTGCTATCCACCGACTAAAACACGTGGCTCTAATGAAAACAGCCAACTATTTGTTTGTTGACCGTTGCGATGCAATACTCAAAGCTCAGCAGGAATATCAGTGCCGAGAATTTCTTTGGTCAGCCTTTTGTATTTATTGGGCCAGAGCTAACAGAGATCAATAACCATCAGACAGAGTTAGTGCACAATAGAGGGTGCCAGGGTTGGAACTGTGATCATCACACAAGCTTAGCCAAAGCAATGATTGTACTCTACTACCTTGTAATATTTTTTAGTATTCAACAAGCCCATCACTGACAGACTCTGGGGGGAACATCAGCTTGATTTTCTGCCTTAGGCCTCTGTACCACAGCCAGATGAGAGGATATGTTTCCGAACACGGGTGTATAGTTGGTCCTTGTGTCTCTCCTGGGAATATCTGATCATTTTTAAAATATTGATGGCACTTGATCTGTCACAAGTGGAATTGTCGAGTACACTGCACAGGCTTGTCAGTCTGACAATGATACCTAACAGAACGGAACGTTATTTGAAACCAGACGTGAGAAAGTGATGAAATACAACTCCACTAGGTCTCGGAAGACCAACCTAAACGTGAAAACACAACCTGAATTCACAGCTTGATGGCAGGAGTGTTCGCCAGGATAAAGCAGCTCAAGAAAAATTCCAATGGGAATGTTGGGCTCCAAAGGCAACCAGTCTTGGAAACAACTCGTTAGCTCGGTCTCCCCTCACAAGGAGAAATATTGTCTGTGTGTTTACTTTATCAAACGTTTTCATGACACGAAAGACCCATATCAGGTCATCGTTCAGCCTACTTTGATTGAAATGATTACACCGCTGAACCCCTGACTTTGCACACAAGCCCGAGGAGAGGGTTATTTAAGGGATAAGTTTCTTTTGTGGAGACGTGATGTGTAAAATATAATGACATCTTCCACTTCAAAAGTCAGTGCACTCTGCTAAACCCAGAGAGAAACATGCGCCAATGACCTTTGAAGCCATGCTGACCACAATCCCAAGATAAGCTCATCCCACCTGCCTGCACTTGGCTCATATCCCTCCAAACATTTCTTATTCAAGTATTTATCCAAAAGTGTTTTCAACGTTGTAACTGTACCCACATCCACCATTTGCTCACAAAGTTCATTCCACACACAAACCAGTATAACCCATAGTCTTGAAATCCCTGACTCCAGGGAAAAGACACCTGCCGCTCACTTTATCTACATCCCTCATGATTTTATAAACCTCAGTAAGGTCACCCCTCAACCTCCTACATTCCAGTGAAAGAAGTCCCAGCCTATCCCAGCCTCTCCCTTTAACTTGAACTCTCCATTCCTGGCAGCATCCTGGTAAATCTCTTATGAACCTTCACCAGCTTGATAATAACCTTCCTGTAACAGGGCGACCAGAACTGGACACCGTACTCCAGAGGAGCCCTTTTTGTTCAGATTCTGGGGGAATAGCAGCCATGAATCAGCCAGTTGGGCTGACACGGCCGAAACTAGCTGCCTGATATCGGGCACATCCCCGGCTCACTCGGACTTTCTAAACTGATCAAGAGTCGGCATAGAAGCGGATTCACCGGTGGTAATCTCCGTACACCAGTGCAAGACTATCCTTCTAAGCTGTGACCAACACAGGCCGTGTTGAAGAAAAGAGCAACGTGCAAAACATAGCAAGACAAATGTGAAACACAAACTCACTTTATAAAGGATCCAAACACATGGGAAGTGAAGGCATTCAGACAGTAGATGCTAAAAAAACTTCCATTTCTGGCAAATGGCGATTAATGCAGCAAAGTGTGAGGTGATTTACTTTGGAAGGAGCAACAGGAAATCAGAGTACTTGCTAATGGTAAGATTCTTGGTAGTGTAGATGAGCTGGGAGATCTCGGTGTCCATATACATAGATCCCTGAAAGTTGCCACACAGGTTGATAAGGTTGTTAAGAAGGCATACAATGTGTTAGTTTTTATTGGTAGAGGGACTGAGTTTCGGAGCCATGAGATCATACTTCAGCTATACAAAATTCTGGTGCGGCCACATTTGGAGAATTGCATACAGTTCTGGTCACTGCATTATAGGGAGGATGTGGAAGTGTTGGAAAGGGTTCACAGGAGATTTACTCGGATGTTGCCTGGTTTGGACGGAAGGTCTTATGAGGAAAGGCTGAGGGTCTTGTGGATGTTTTTGTTAGAGAGAAGAAAGTTGAGAGATGACATAATTGAGACACATTAGATAATCAGAGGGTTAGATAGGGTGGACAGTGACAGCCTTATCTTCGGATGGTGATGGTTAGCACGAGGGGACATAGCGATAAATTGAGGGGCGATAGACACAGGCCAGATGTCAGAGGTAGTTTCTTTACTCAGAAAGTAGTAGGGGCGTGGAACGCACTACCTGCAACAGTAGGAGACTCACCAACTTTAAGGGCATTGAATTTTGTCATTGGATAAACGTATGAATGAAAATGGAATAGTGTAGGTTAGATGAGCTTCGGATTGGTTCCACAGGTCAGTGCAACATCGAGGACCGAAGGGCCTATACTGCGCTGGAATGTTCTATGTTGTATGTTCTGTAACACCATTCCCGACCACTGGATGTCTCAAAGTGCTTCATGATCGAATATTTCAGAAATGTGGTCACTGTTGAGATGAGGGACATGTAGTGACCAATATGCATGCAGCAAGCTCCCAGAAACTGCGGTATGATAATGACTGGAAGATCTGCTTTCTTTTTTCGAGGAGTTGACCGAGTGCTCGATATTGGCTGAGATACCAAGGAATAATTTCCTGGAAATAGTGCTTTGGGATCATTTGCATCCACTCAAATAGGCACAAGGCCTCAGTTGTGGCCACTCCTCACACAAGCTCCGACAGTACAGCTTTCCCTCAGTACTGTACAGCAGTGGGAGCCCCGAATGTTATGCTCAAGTCCTGGAGTGGGACTTGAACCTTAGACCATGTGACTCTTGTAAACCTACACTGTACTCCCTCCAAGGCCAATATATCCTTCCTAAGGTATGCTATGTAAATACACTGTGCACCTAGTCCATACACAAAACACAGACACAATTCACAATTGAATCTTGCAAGTGGATAGATGCATTGTGGGATGAGCAGTTGGTTCCCTCAGGTACATGTAGGTTTTGTTATATTCAGAAAAGGTAAGTGGATTTTTTTTTCAAAGATAGAGCCATCACCAATCACTAGTGAACATATTGGATCGAAAGCTTTTATGTAGTTAATATTTCCATTGCCTGTGACAAACAGATTAGTCTGGGGGATTGAGGGGAGCATCTCTCCATAAGGTTCCTGATCAGAATGCACTAACTTCAAAGGTCTGCTGTGCTCTGTAAAATGTCAACATGCTCTGTGATGACAGGTGAAAGTGCAGAACTACAAAAGTACATCTGCACTGCTGTACAATTGGCCAATGGGTTGGCTGTACTGTGTCATGCAAGTTCATCCAACTCCTGCGGGCCAAACAAAGAAACAACAAAACACCTCGTCACTTTGAATGAACCGTCACTTCTTCCAAACAGCTCACTCATCTGTCTCTGAGTGACAAAGAAAGAAAACGCCAGTATAATTTGAGTCTTCCACGTACAAACACGTTCCTTCATCCAGCATTTATCTGGGCTTTTCCAGCTAATCAACCACAAAAGTGTTTAAACATTTTTGCCTCCGAGCAACTGACTGCTTGTTAATTACAATGTTGGGAATTTAACCAATGGGCCAGAAGTTCCCATTTTCTCAAATTTCCTCTTTGATCTCTGCACTGTTTGTGTTTATACCGCATGTGCTATTTGTTTCACGCTGCATTGCATTCCTGGATGGTGGCCCATTTTTTAAAATGCTTCAATAAAAAAGCACATTCAATTTGAGACAAATTGCTAAACTGGGCCCCTTGGCCCCGATATGTCAGCCTGGACCTTCCACGAAGGGGGCAGTCACTGTCGGTTTTCTATTCTTCTGATTTTTCTGCAACACATTTCCCCACCCGCCGCAATGAGGGTGCTCCTCGTTTCTGATTAGGGTTTCCGACGTCCAGTTCTTCAGAAATACAGCGTCTGCAGTCCCACGACTTATCCCCAGGACAGCGGGACTGTTGTATGAAGAGAGACTGAATCAGTTCAGACGGCATTCACTGGTGTTTAGAAGAATCAGGTGGATGGGGAGGGGTCCCATAGAAATCTATAACATTCCTAAATGCAGGAAAGACTGTGTGGGGAGCCCAGGACCAGGGGTCACAGTGAAAGGATACGGGGTAGGCCATTTCGGACTAAGATGAGGAGAGATTCCTTCACTCAGAGAGCCTGTGGAATCCTCTGCCACAGAAAGTGGCCAAAATATTGAATGTTTTCAAGAAGGGGTTAGGTACAGTTCCTTGGGCAAAAGGGATCAAAAGGTACAGGGAAGAAGCGGGAACAGGGGACTGAGTTATGACCGGCCATGTGCAGATGAACCGCACAGCAGGCTGGAAGGGCCGAATGGCCTCCTCCAGCTCCTGCTTTCTGGGAAGAGCTTCCACAAAGTGCTGGAGGGTCGGGAGTAGGCCGATCCACCTCCACCCTGTTCAGCACGAGCAGTCACAGGGGTGTTTAGGTGTGCACATGGCGGAATGGGCAGGGTGTTNNTTAATGGGTGGTGGGGTGGGGGGTTAGCTTGGGAGCCAGTGGTCGTGGGGTGGGGACAAGGGGTCGAGGGAGTATTGTTGAGGGGGTAAGTTGTGTGGAGGTTGCAATCAGCATGAGTGATTGGGAGGTCAGTTCAGTAGATATTCAGGAGTTGGACTTGGTTTGAATGTGTCTATAATTCTCTGGGTAACTATCTGTATATAGGGTTATTGGAACTGCTGCAAATCAGTGGTTAGATTAGATCAGATTAGATTCCCTACAGTGTGGAAACAGGCCCTTCGGCCCAACAAGTCCACACCGACCCTCTGAAGAGCAACCCACCCAGACCCATTCCCCTACATTTACGCCTGACTAATGCACCTAACACTACGGGCAATTGAGTCTGGCCAATTCACCTAACCTACACATCCTTGGACTATGGGAGGAAACCAGAGCACTCGGAAGAAACCCACACAGACACGGGGAAAAAGTGCAAACTCCATGCAGACAGTTGCCCGAGGCGGGAATTGAACCCGGGTCTCTGCTGCTGTGAGGCAGCAGTGCTAACCACTATGCCACCATGTTAGCGCTGCTGTCTCACAGTGCCAGGAACCCAGGTTCAACTCCACCCTTGGGTGACTACCTGTGTGTTCCGGATTCCTCCCACAGTCCCAAAATGTCCAGGTTAGGTGGATTGATCATGGGAAATGCAGGGTTACAGAGATAGGGTCGGGGGCTGGATCTAGGTGGGATGCTCTTTGGAGGGCCGGTGTGGATTCAATGGGCTGAAGGGCCTGCTTTCATACCGTAGGGATTCTATTACTCTAACTCAGAGACTGTCAGACACATTTTCTGAGGGTCCCTTGGAGCAGGGTAACTGCCTGATGGAAGGTCAAGCTCTCCTGGGGGACTCCGTATAGGTCAGCACTCTGTGAGATCCCAAAAAACATCCCGGATCCTACGTACAGTGTCTGACTGGAAAATCTGAGCCATTGTTTTGATGTCCTTTTCATCAAGGTGTGCAAAGTTTGACACTATTGGAAATGGATCTGCACTGTCTTTCTCAATCACCGTACCCCCTCCCGTGTTCCTGCCAATATCCACAACCACCATCCTACCTACCTCATTCATTTACCCATCCTCTTCAGAAACACCCTGCCCATTCCGCCATGTCCACATCTTGTGATGAGGCTGCTCATTCTGACAAGGTGATGTCATCCTTGACCTTTTTCAGAGAGGCTGTAAACAGCTCAGACTCCAAAATGTCTGAGAGTTCGGATAGACTTTAGGGCCCGTTAGACTACAGACACTGGCGAGCAGATACTGCCTCAGGCAGAAGACTTCCATGTTTAAAAATAACGTGCATAATGAAAGGGGAGCGGCCAGTGGCAGCAACTGAGCTTTTTAGTTCAGTTCAGTAGCAGTGTGTGTGTGAAGAAAGGTTACTGGAGCAAGTCCAGCCGGTTCTCTCTCTCCTTCTGCCCTTCTGACTTTGTAACCTGCCAACTTTTTGTGTTATTTTTACTCTTCGTGCTCAGGGGTTTGTTTATTGGGACTGCTCCAAGTAGTTTGGAACAGCATCACTGATGCTGAAGAAGGGCTTATGCCCGAAACGTCGATTCTCCTGCTGATTCCTGATGAAGGGCTTATGCCTGAAACGTCGATTCTCCTGTTCCTTGGATGCTGCCTGACCTGCTGCGCTTTTCCAGCAACACATTTTTCAGCTCTGATCGCCAGCATCTGCAGTCCTCACTTTCTCCCAACAGCATCACTAAGTCAGGATAGCTTGTTGGGTTCGGATGGGATACGTTTGTCGGGTATTCTATTTTCGGTTTGTTGTGTTTCATTCCGTAATTATGTTTGTCTAAAACTTTGCAGCCTGACCAGCTAATTCACATCCGGGAATGTCCACTATACACTTACCTGAAACAAACAGCAAAGCTACGGTCTGGGCTACCTGCTTAAAAATGTTTTGAGGGGTCGGGCCTGGTCCATAACAATCTAAAAGTTTATGTTAGAGCCAAAGAAGCAGTTTTAGAACTGTTGCAATGTAGGAGATGCAGCAGGCTCAGAGAAGGAGCACCAGTTGAGTGTTTGTAATGCTGACGGATGGATCAATGTTGTACAGGGCCCCGGGGGAAGGGGGTCAGGGGGATGTCCTCCTGCTCTCCTTCAAAATTTTGGCTACAGGATCTTTTGCATCCGCTTGAGAGGGCACTGACTTTCTGCCCAATCCAAAAGACAGCTCCTCTGACATTGCAACAGCCCTTCAGCAATGCACTGGTGGGTCTGTCTATATCTGAGTGCTCAAGGCCTGTAGTGGGACTTGAACCCATGACCTTGTGCCTCAGAGAAGTGGGTGCTGCCAAGTAAGCCACAGCTGACATACAAGCCAAAAGGAAACGTCGGGCTTTGGTGGGCCACACATGTCGAAATCCCTGTTCCTCATTAGTTGACATATATTTTAAGCGGCTGATTCTAAACAGATCCTGATGTTCATTCACATTTCGGATTTCATTGGCTGGTTCACAAGCATTTGCAAAATTTCAGCCACGGTAAATTCTAACCAGAATTATCGGCAAAAAAGGAAATAAATAGGAGCGCCTGCTTGGGATTCTCACAGAACGTTTTACTGATTTTCAAGAGCAGAAATTGAACCGTTTTTCAGCTCATTTCCTCACTTTCAGTGGGCTACCTTTGAAGATGCTGCCCTCTCATCCTAGGAATCAATGTCTGGAACTCTAGCTTTTACACTCACACAATCATTGTGGCTCATTTTCTCTCACTCAGTCCATAATTATCCTGCCAAACACACGCCTTCTCCCATTAACTTGCTGTCCTGGCGCTGGTTGAGGGAAACGTAATGGCCAAAAATATTCAGCCAGCTCTGCCCCTTTAAGATTCCTTTGCGGATCTTTCATGCCAACCCAAGTAGGTCGGCACATTTTCCCCGGAGTTAGTTAGCCATGTTATGCTGAGCTGAAGTCCCACACTTGAGCTGAAGTCCTTGACTCAAGGTACGTTGCTTGTCTCAGTTGACAACATTCTCGCTGGGGATGAACATTGATACATTCTAAGGTGCAACGTAAATGAGGGCTGTTGTTGTTGTTGCTGTTTTGAACTCAATAAAATGTCAGGCCACTTCCAGTGGTGGAGGAATGGCACGGTGGCTCAGTGGTTAGCACTGCTGCCTCACAGCGCCAGGGACCCAGATTCAATTCCAGCCTCGGGTGATTGTCTGTGTGGAGTTTGCACATTCTCTCCGTGCCTGCATGGGTTTCCTCTGGGTGCTCCGGTTTCCTCCCACAGGCCAAAGATGTGCAGGTTAGGATGGATTGCCCATAGTGTCCAGAGTTGGATTAGGGATAGGGTAGGGGGATAGGTCTGGGTGGGATGCTCTTCGGTATAGACTCGATGGGCCAAATGGCTTGCTTTCACTCTGTAGGGATTCTAATGAGATAAAGGATCCTCACTGAGCTACATTCTTATTGGCTCAATCTTTGAAACATTAGGTTGCAATGTCTTGTAGCAATGATGACAGAGTCTGCATCAGCCCTTTGCTATGATTGTTCTAACCCCAAAGTGTATGAGTTGCAGAGACTAACAGGAACCATACACTTGCAAGCAACCAATTTCCAATCACGTGCAGTTTTTAATCAGATTAAGAATAAGATGATTGCAATGTACCACTCCTATGGAATACGGCTGTGCAAGAACATGTGGAGCTCCCCAGCTTCTCTACAATCTTGAGTCAGCTTTACCTACACCAATAACTGGGTCACGCAGGCTGCGACTCCAAAGATGTGCCCCGTGGCGAGCTGGCTGTTGACACAAACCCCACAGTTCATCCCATATCTCCGACAAGGCGGTTAGCAAGGTAAGACCTCAAATAAACCAAACTCAGGGTCAGTGTATGGGAATCCCTCATTATTCCCCCACAGAGACTAGAGAGTAGCAAACAGGGAAGGGGTGGAAAATGCAGAGGACAATAGACTAGAGTAAACAGCTGAGAAGTAAAGCCACCAGAAATAAAGAGACCTTAGTCAACTTCAGGGTCAACACTGCCGATCTGTGCCAACTGTGGGAGGCATGATGTGGAGGTGCCAGTGTAGAACTGGGGAAGACAAAGCCAGAAGTCACACATTATTTTAAATAAACCTGTTGGACTATAACCTGGTGTTGTGTGACCTCTGACTGTGAGAGGGTCCTGTCCCTTTGAGCTTCAGAGTCCACAGCCACAGCACACAATGTTCAATACACACTGGCAGCAGGTTTTCACCTTTCAAGACAGACGGAACCACTGCTTGTCCTCATAATTAACTTAGAAAAAGCGCAACATTGATAACTGGTGTTGGGAAAAGAACCATCGAGGTTCAAAAGCACCATCTGATCGACACAGCCAGCTCACAGTACCAAGGTTAAGGACACTCGACCAAAGCTGATGCTATAATAATCTATTTCAAATCCGAACCAATAAAAATGTGACCGGAATGATCCTTAGGGAGGAACCAGAATGGAAGGTGTCAGCAGACAGTGAAGGTGGGTGGGGTGGAGCTAGCCACATTTCACTTCAATAGCATCCGATATCTGGAATGCATCATTGACCTGTGCTGATGATCAAGGATTCAAACAGGTTGATGGAGATTAAACTCTCCATCAATCCATGGAATTGACTTTGGTGGATTAGAATCCAGCTCTTTCCGTATTTGCCAATTCAGATGAAAGAAGGCTCCCAAAATGCCACAATCTGAGAGCAAAAGGGGGGGTCTCTCTCTCTCTTTCTCTCTTTCTCTCTGCTGGTGAGCAATGATGAGCTGTTCATATTGAGGGTTATTAACTGCAGGCTTCCTATGGCCTGCCCCATTGCAAATTCCAGTATACATGTTTAAACAGCTGATGTTCATTAAACATGAGTTCAATCTCTTTAATCACTCCACACATACTAAAAAAGACTGCACTGGAACAGTATGTAAACATGCGTGAGAGTTTGCACTGCTCTCAACATTTGCAGAGAGAAGCTCCTCATGAAATCTATTGCAAACCAAGCTGCCTCTGACTGTACTAGCCCCTTTTTCCCCTCTTTTATTTAAGTAGGTAAAGGTTAATAACTGCAGCGGTTGATGGTGCCAAAATGCAAAGGCAAACCTGTAACTGTTAAAAGTTAAATGGTTGTGGATGCTGGAAATCTGAAACAGACACAGCCAAACTCAGCAGGTCCAGTAGAACCTGTGGAGAGAGAAACACTTAACACTTCCAGTCCAATAGGACGTTTCTTTCGAGTCATACCGGATTTGAATCATTAACTCTATTTCTCTCCATGAAAGACTACCAGAGTTTCTCCAGCATTCTCTGGGTTTGTGATTATCCTAACTGCGTGTCAGTCTGTTTTGGTTGACATTACTTACACTTTGTAGGACATGTGTCAAAAGCCAATAAGATTGAAGAAGACAGCAAGACTGAAGTGGCGTATGTCCAACTAACATCGATGAATTAAATTGTCTGGAAACACATCCGTTGAGGAACTGAGAAGGAACTCGGAAAATCCAAGGTGTGAGCAGAAAGGATGATTAGCAGCTTCCAACTGAGATGCCCAGGTTGATGAGAGGGCATTAAACAAGCCTGGGATTGAACCTGTCATGAACTAGGAGAAACATCCTTGTAAATCTTTTCTGAACCCTTTCAAGTTTCACAACATCTTTCCGATAGGAAGGAGACCAGAATTGCATGCAATATTCCAACAGTGGCCTAACCAATGTCCCGTACAGCCACAACATCACCTCCCAACTCCTGTACTCAATACTCTGACCAATAAAGGAAAGCATACCAAACACCTTCTTCACTATCCTATCTACCTGTGACTCTACTTTCAAGGAGCTATGAACCTGCACTCCAAGGTCTCTTTGTTCAGCAACACTCCCTAGGACCTTACCATTAAGTGTATAAGTCCCACTAAGATTTACTTTCCCAAAACGCAGCACTTCACATTTATCTAAATTAAACTCCATCTGCCACTTCTCAGTCCATTGGTCAATCTGATCAAGATCCAGTTGCCAGGGTTGGAGGGTTTGTGCTAGAGGGAGAAGGCTGGGGCTGGAGCTGTTTTCCCTGGAGTGTCGGAGGCTGAGAGTTGACCTCAGAGGTTTATAAAATCATGAGGGACATGGATAGGGTAAATAGACAAAGTCTCTTCTCTGGGGGTGGGGGAGTCCAGAACTAGAGGGCTTAGGGTAAGAAGGGAGGGTGGTATCTGTATGGAATGAGCTGCCAGAGAAAGTGGTGGAGGCTGATACAATTGCAACATTTAAGAGGCATTTGGATGGTTATATGAATAGAAGGGTTTGGAGGGATATGGGCCGCGTGCTAGCAGATGGGACTAGATTGGGTTGGGATATCTGGTCAGCATGGACAGGTTGGACCGAAGGGTCTGTTTCCATGCTGTACGTCTCTATGACTCCAAGTGGTTCTGTGATGGGGGTAAAGTTTTATGTTTCACACCATCAGGCTCGGTAGTTCTTTCAAAACCACTCCCTTCCTGTTGACTAAGTTTGCCCCTTCAGCACCCTCAAAAGCGAGATACAAACATGAGAATTAGGGGCTTGTATCTTCCGAGTACAAATGTTTTGGATCAACCTGTTTAGTTAGGTTATAAGACCAGAAGATGTGGGAGCAGAAATAGACCATTCGGCCCATCAAGACTGCTCTGCCATCGAATGAGATCATGGATGATCTGAAAATCCTCAACTTCTACCCTTTTCCCCATAACCCTTGATGACCATCCTGATCAAAAATCTGTCTGTCTCAGCCTTGAATATACTTGATGTGGAGGTGCCGGCATTGGACTGGGGTGTACAAAGTTCAAAGTCACACAACACCAGGTCATAGTCCAACAGGTTTATTTGGAAGCAGTGCTCTGAAAGCTTGTACTTCCAAAATAACCCTGTTGGACTATAACCTGGTGTCGTGTAATTTATAAGTTTAGATCCTCTACATTGTGGAAATAGGCCCTTCGGCCCAACAAGCCCACACTGATCCTCTGAAGAGTAACCCACCCAGACCCATTTCCCCCTGACTAATGCACCTAACACTATGGGCAGTTTAGCATGGCCAATTCATCTGACCTGCACATCTTTAGACTGTGGGAGGAAACCGGAGTACCCAGAGGAAACCCATGCAGACACAGGGAGAACGTGCAAACTCCACATAGAGAGTCGGCCGAGGCTGGAATCGAACCTGGGACCCTGGTGCTATGAGGCAGCAGTGCTAACTGACTGAACTACTGTGTCCCACCCCAAACTTTGAATATACTTCATGACCCAGTCTGTACAGCCCTTTGCGGTAAAGAATTCCACAGATTCACAAATCTCTGAGAAGAAATTGCTCTTCATCTTTGTCTTAAATGTGTGACTCCTTATTTTGAGAGGAAGCATAATTGTCCTGGACTCTCCCACAAGGGGGAATAATCGCTCTACATCGACTCTGCCAAATGCCCTAAGAATCTGATATGGATCAATGGAATCCTCTCTCATTCTTCTACATTCCGACCATAGAAGGCCCTGTCTACTCAACCTGTCGTCCGAAGACAGTTCCTCCATACCTGGTATCAGCTGAGTGAACCTTCTCTGGGCTACCTTCAAGGCCATTTATGACACACCTCTGGAGCAGGAGCAACTCAAACCAGCCCTCTGAGTGTAGTCAAGCTGAAACTTCAAGTTTATGCTTTTCCTCACCAAAATTACCCATTTGAACTCAAGTCAAGCATACTACTCCTCGGATGCTGCCTGAACTGCTGTGCTTTTCCAGCACCACTCTAAGAAGGAGGGGCTGCTGGACAGACAAATACATTGGGTGACTGTTGCAAGAATGTGCATTAGCACATCTCCTTGTGAGGCCAACAAATGACAAAAGAGTGTGGCAGCTCAGCAAAGAGAGGGAAGTCCAGCTCAGCTGGTATTGCTCATCGGCCGATGATACATCATGGGCTACCATTCTTTACAGCGGCAAGCTCTCAGTTTCATTATCACTGGGATTCCACCATATTACAGAAAGATAGACTTGGTCATCACTTTATTGGCTAGGTTTTGTGATCAGTGATGAACATGGAGCTCCAATCTGTGCAATTCTGAAATAAATCATCCACGTAATCATCAGTTACAAGCCAAGCAATAATGATTGCCCTGAGTAAAATATCAGAGAAACTGACCATCAATGGTTGGACTGGGAGGTAAGCTTGCCAGGTCACACACTTAGGTAATGTCTGTTCATTTCTTCCCTGCTACTCGCTGTGAAGTATCTTTTACCAATCTTCAATCACAAATTCAGCTAACATGTTTTGGGAAAAAAACGAAGTTAACTTTTCTGCTGAGGGTTATGTTCTGCAGCTTTGCTGTGTGTTGTGATGATCAGCAAAAAAAACCCCACAGATTTAAACCTTCAAACAACTTGTGCTCAGCATTAAAATTGCAGTATCGATTTTATGTCATGTATGTTTTTTGGGGGGCTTTTTCTTGTCATAGCCAGAGTAAGAGATCAAAAGGTAAAGTGTCCATGCCCCTTCCAGACCATAGGGCTGCTCTCTCAGTAGAGAGACAATAGTGGTGGCTTAACCTGAGGGTCACCATGTCTCAGGTGAGGGGAGATGTTGAGAAGGAGAATCCTCAGCTGGAGTGGGAATTGAACCCACACTGTTGGGATGACTCTACATCACAAACCAGCTCTCCAGCCAACTGAGCTAAGAGATCAGGAAGAAAACATATTTCTTATTTGGTAGCTCGTGTCAGCATTGAATAATATAACACAAACTGCTCTGCCCCAACACTGGCTGAAATCTCATGAGAGAAGCTACACTGACTTAACGCAAATTATTCTTTCTCACACTCAACTGTGTTCATTGTTTGCTTGAGTGGAAGATCCAATCTTGTTTTGTGCCGTGGACCAAGTCTTAACCTACACCGAGATGAAAGTGCTTTAACTTGTTTTACGTGGCCCCTTAAATGCCACGAAGTATTATTTCCTTCACATCAGGATTGAATGTGACTTCAGGTCGCCCCTGCCACCCAACTGAAGCCAGCTCTATCATAAAAAGGCACTGGGCTCAATTTTAATGGTGTGCAAGTGAACGGGTCTTCAATATGTTAAAATCTTACTCACTGTCTCCAAGGCTTTTCTTATTGAAGGCAACAAAACAACATATTAATGTGATTTAGGACAACGTGGCACACAGTGATGCCATAATAACATCTCCATTTGGTTTGCACTTTTCCAAACTATCCTAAAACCTCACCCTTTTGAAGACAGAGATGAGGAGAATTTTTTTTCTCTCTCAAAGGATCAGCAGAGGGTGGAATTCTCCACTCCAGAGGGTAGGGGAGACTGCAACTTCTATGGCTGAGTTAGACAACTGTTTTTTATAGTCAAGGGAGTAAAAGGATTAGAGAGGACAGACAGGAACGTGGAACAAAGACCACAACAGAATCAATCATGATCCTACTGATTAGAGTGCAGACTCAAAGAGCTGAATGGACTACTCCTGATTTACGTCCTGTGTTACTTGATTTTTAAAGATGATTTGGAGATGCCGGTGTTGGACTGGGGTGTACAAAGTTAAAAATCACACAACACCAGGTTATAGTCAAACAGGTTTATTTGGAAGCACTAGCTTTCGGAGCACTGCTCCTTCATCAGGTGGTTTTGTCTGTACCTGATGAAGGAGCAGCGCTCTGAAAGCTAGTGCTTCCAAATAAACCTGTTGGACTACAACCTGGTGTTGCGTGATTTTTAACTTTTTAGATTTTTAAAGAAGTGCTTTTAAGTTGTTTCTATGAAGTAACTAACATCATTAAAGGCAAGTATGATATTTCATTCCATCAACCAGTTGCCCATATAAGAAGGATGAAGCCTAATTATGATTAACTTGTTTGTACTTTTTTTGTCCTAGGGTTGTCACTAGATTTTTAATGGAATTTAACATTTCACTGGTAATCCATCAAAGTTTAGTAATGCACAGCCACCCAAAATTCTCATCCTATATCCAGTTCAACTGTCCAACTGTGGATCTCACCATATGAGGCACTGGGGAGGTGATAATCCGGTGGTATTATCGCTGGACTGTTAATCCAGAGAACCAGGTAATGTTCTGGGGAACCCTGGTCGGAATCCTGCCATGGAAATTGAACTCAGCTAAATCTGGAAGTAAGAGTCCAATGCTAACTGTGAATCTAGTGTTGATTGTTGGAAGAATCCATCTGATTCACTAATGCCCCTTAGGGATGGAAACTGCCATCCTTACCTGGTCTGGTCTACATGTGACTTCAGACCCACAGCAATGTGGTTGACTCTTAAGTACCCTCTCGACAGCTCAGGATGGGCAATAAATGCTGGCGCAGCCAGTGATGCCCTCATCCCGTGAATGACTGAAAAAAAAATTAAGTCTGCAAAGGGCATGCTGTGAATGAAATAACACGTTGCACAGCGCGCACGCACACACGCACACACACACAGGCACGCATGTACACACACACGTACGCGCGTGCACACACACACACCTCCAAATCATGATTTCATTGGTGTGGATCAGAAACTGGCTGAAATAATGTCAGCGAGGCTGAAGAGCAGTTTTAAGATATTTCCTGTCACTAATAATGAGCAGCAGATGTCAGTCACAGTGATAAATTCAGAGTAACGCGTATGAAGTGGGTTAACTTATGCACTACTTTGTTCATAATGTTCAAATATTAAACATGTACACATTGTTTGGTCAGCTTCTAAACTTTCAAGATCTGAAAACCAGTGCTTAACTGCACATTACAAATACTCAATATTTGGATCTGGTTATTTATTTGATCTACTGCTCAGATGAACCTGTTTTTAATAATTAAATCTCAAGTTAGCAATTTTTTAATGAACTAAACCGCACTTATCTTAAAATGACAGGATAGTTGGAGGGCTGTTTCAGGAGCCTTTGGTCTACTTTTATTTCCATGGAAATCTTCTATGACCTCTACCTTTATTTGCAAAATATTTCATATTAATATAAAAGAGTACAGACCTGGCCTGTTAAAGTTTAATGCATGGCTATGTAGCAAAAAGCTTTTAATTTTCAAATTGTAAACTGAAGCAATAGTTTAATATGTGATATCATTCCATAATCCTTTGTGTTGTGGGGCATTTTATAGGTGAAAATGCTGATAGTCTGATTAAAAGCTGGTTAACCATTTGCTCCAATAACACAATGATCCAGGTAACTATTAGTTATTTTGTTCGCACTATAATTATTGACACATAACTCACCTCCTGACTCCCCAAAGCCTGTCCACCATCAAGGCACAAGTGTAATGGAATATTCCTCACTTGCTTGGATTGTCCAACACAGAAAAAGCTCAACATTATCCAGGAGAAGCTGTGCTTGACTGGTAGCCCATTCGCCATCTTAAACATTTGCACCCCAAACCTTTGACACACAGCAGTGTGTACCATCTACAAGACGCACTGCAGCAACTCAACAAAGTAGTTACAATATCACCTTCTGATCTTGCAAACCCTACCACCCAGAAGGGTAAGAGCAGCAGATACATGGGAACAGCACCCCCTGCAAATCACACACCATCCTGACTTGGAAATATATTGCCGTTCCTTCACATCGCTGGGTCACAATCCTGGAACACCCTTCCCAATGGAATAGTGGGTGTACCTACTGCACATGGACTGCAGCGGTTCAAGAAGGCAGCTCCTTCACAAGGGCAACTAGAAACGGACAATAAATGCTGACTCAGCCAGTGACACACCCATATCCTGTAAAAGAAAAGAGTATAATTTACAACCTGCTAAAAGTTTGTTGAGAAGGATTTTGCTATAAGAGGCGCAGTGGACTGAATATTGGAAATTCCATGTCCCAGACCCTGTTAATGAGGAATGAAAAAACAAGCACATGAAATCCTCTGGATTTCCCTCAGCATCAGACAGAAAGTCAGAATTAAGGTTTCTGTTTGAGCCTGGTTCATTGGGATTGAGTTTGCCTTTCCATAAATGCAAAGTTAATTTTTCAGCATTTTCTGTTAGATATCGATTTCCAACGTCCTCAGTACTGTGAGCAGACAAGGTTAAGGGAGGCAGCTGAGGATTGATCCTTTCCCCTTATAAGCCAAAGACATTTTGAAATCTGATAACCAATGGCAGGACTTCAGCAGGTTGGGAAGTGGGAAAACATGGACAGAGACCGAAGGTACCCACTTTATACTTTAGAAGACTTTTTTGCGTACCAACAATGGTATGATTGGCTCTCAGGAACAGATCAGCTTGGAGCTGGGAACAAGTACAGAGAGCAAGGGAAGGGAAGTGTTCTTCTCTGGCTCCAGAGTGGTCTCTCTGTTCTCTGCAGTAAAAACTCACTGTAGAGCTGAAGAAAACTAGTTTATCTTTCCTGTAACATTTGTTGCAAGGTATGACTTTAAACATGTTTAAGCGAACCAGCCATTTTGTGTATGTTAACAACCACTGCAAGCACTCAGAGAAAGATGAGGCTATGTAAGGACAGTCATAAAGATCATCTTAACAACAGAGTGTGGGATCAAAGATGGCTGAACTGTCTTCCCTCTTTTTCCCCTCTGTCAAACAATCCTATTTTACCTTGTCTGTTGGTCTGTCTGAGTGGGCATAGGGAGGAATTCACAAGGGGATTAGAGTTTGAATTTGTAGCTAAACGTCAATGGTTTATAACGGTTTATCCGTAGCTAGAGTCTAATTATTTGGAAACAAAGAGTCATTCTTGTGAAGTACAGAAACCTGGCCTGTGCCTTCCCTTAGCTTGGGTTGGAAAGGCAGATGCATTGGTGATATTTACATACCTTTACAAAAAAATCTTTCACTTTTAGGTGACTCAGGGAATACCAGGGTTCAATATCCAGTGCATCACCCCAGTGAACCAGAACAATCACAAAGACAGATGGTCTGGTCAGTGGCAGAGTGCTGTTTATGGGAGTTTGCTGTGTGGAAATTGGTGACCATGTTTCCATAAAGGTCAAAGGTAACGTTGCCATAGTCTTGGAGGACCATTAAGCTGCTCTCTCATTAGAGAGAGAGATAGAGAGAGAGACTACTGATGGTGGTTTAACCTGAGGGTCACCGTGTAAATGTGAGATTTAAGTGGTGCAGAGGAACCTGGGTATCCTCGTGCACGAATCACAATAAGTTGGTTTGCTCGTGCAACAGGTAGTTAAGAAAGCAAATGGAATATTGTCCTTCATTTTTAAAGGGATTGAGTTTAAAAGTAGGGAGGTTATGTTGCAGCTGTATAGGTGCTGGTGAGGCCACATCTGGAGTATTGTGTACAATTTTAGTCTCCTTACTTGAGAAAGGATGTACGGGCACTGGAGGGGCTGCAGAGGAGGTTCATTAGGTTGATTCCAGAGTTGAGTGGGTTGGCTTATGAGGAGAGATTGAATAGACTGGGACTATTCTCATTGGAATTTAGAAGAATAAAGGGGGACACATAGAAACATATAAAATTATGAAGGGAGGAGATAAGATAGAAGCTGGGAGGTTGTACCCACTGAAGGGTGAAACTAGAATTAGGGGACATAGTCTCAAAATAAGGAGGAGCAGAGTTAGGGCTGAGCTGAGGAGGAACTTCTTCACCCAGAGGGTTGTGAATCTGTGGAATTCCCTGCCCAGGGAAGCAATTGAGGCTACCTTGTTAAATGCTTTTAAGGCAAAGATAGATGGATTTTTGAACAGTAAAGCAATTAAGGGCTATGTGAGCGGGCGGGTAAGTGGAGCTGAGTCCACAGAAAGATCAGCCATGATCTTATTGAATGGCGGATCAGGCTTAATGGGCCAGATGGCCTATTCCTGCTCCTAGTTCTTATGTTCTTATATGCCTCAGGAGAAGGAAGAGATTGAGAAGGCAAGTCCTTCATGGTAGTCTCAGTGCAAGGAATCGAACCCGTGCTGTTGGCATCACAAATCAGCCAACTGAGCGCGATATTTCCATACAACATTGATGACCCTTCAAACATCGGCTGAAGATCATTGGGATGTCCTGAAACTGTGAAAGGCCATAAATAAATGCAAGTTGCTTTTTACCTCCGCACTTAGTGCTAAAAGGGTTAACTTTAACTTGGTTCTTGTTGCAGGGTTTCCGAGTCACAATAATGGGACTGTGTGTTAATTGCTGCCAACAATCTCTGATTTAAGGATTACTGAGTCCAAATATTGTATGTACAATCAATCGCAGTGATGCGTGACAATGCTGATTCTGGAGATAGAGACGGCACAGTTCCCAGCCAGAATAGAGACAGAGGGATGAGCCAGTCATCTCTACCCTGGGAGGGAGCTGCTGTGTCACCACATGCAGTCACCCTTGAAACCATTTTAAATCTTTACCAGGGAGCTATTCAGCTTGCAATCAAGGATAATCTTTTATTCTAACAAACAGTTGTGTTCGACACCATCTGTGGGAACTTACCATCATCGACAGCGAAAATCAAGACTTAAGACTTGAGGGTGATTTTCAAAATGTTTTCTGTCACGGGATGTGGACGCTGTCGGAAAGGTCAGCATTGCTTGACCTGACTTCCGAACAGAGAAACAATTGTGGGTCCGGAGTGACGGTGTCTGCCCAGGAGGGCAGATTCCCTTCCCTCAAGGACAGTAGCAAACCTGATGGGTTTCTACAACAATCGATGATGGTTCCTTGGTCTCCGCTACTGCACCTACATTTCATTAATTGTATTTAAATTCCACCAGCTGCCTGGGGGCTCCAGGGTACAAGTCCAAGTCATTGCTGGTATAGGGTCATCTCCCTTTGAGCTCATTGTCTGCTGACACTTCAATCTGAGCCATTTCTCCGGGCAGTTTGTTGTCCATGGTGGTTCACCATTGCTTGCCACCCTCAGGGGCAGGACTAGAATGCAGGTCCCAAGTCTACCTCACCCAGAACGGGAACAGAACCCATGCTGTTGGTGTTTTACTGACTCAGCGGTATCACCAACTGAGCTAACCATTCCGACTCTGTGAAAGTCCAGCACCAAGAGAGCGTATGTTCACAACAAATTCCACTCTGGCTTTGTCCGAAGGCATGAATTTCATTCTGAATCACGAAGACAGAGGATGAGTTGAAAACTAGAAGCGTGAAACATAGCACAGTGAGTTTTGGAATAGGTGAACCAAGCTGCTTCACCAGAGGCAAATGAGATGGCCACTCTCCACAAGAAATGATAGTTTTACGGCCACCATTACTGTGATTAGCTTTCAAGCCAGAATTAATTCCACCAACACCTATCATGACTTGAACTGCATCCCCAGAATATGATCTTGGCTGACTAGTCCAGTCGCTTTACCACTGTGCCAACACCTCAGACAGATGGAGGGACTATCAGAAGGAAAGTGGACCTGCTTTTGTAGGAACACGTCCTTACACTCAAGAGCTTACCCACTGCACCAGGGAGGTACGGACACCCATGAAACAATGGGGAGAATTAGCATGGAGCAGAACCTGTAGATTCAAACGAATCTTGCCCAGTTGTTTCCAACCCTGCAGTGCAGATCTCATTTTCTCACAGCAGGCAATCTTGCTATTGTTATGTTAATGAAAAGGAAAAGCTTAACAACAAAACCAAAATCTTTAAAAACAGGGAAGTTTCACAACAGCGATGCAGGCAGTCAGATCATACCTCCAGCTAAAATCAGACCGATCGCACAAAGTGGACCCTGACAACAAAATGGTTCATCACTGCCAATCAATGAAAATACTTCATCTCAACAAGTTGAGTGATTTTTCCCTCAACATCTGTTTTTTTCTCTCTCTTTCCTTCCTTATTTATATAGCTTGCTCAGTCAGAATGAGCTGAAGCTGCTGCAGAAAGATCGACTTTCTAAGCTTTATCTTTTACTTTTGCAAAATGCAATAGATTTGAGAGAGGCTGAACAGGCTGGGGCTGTTTTCACTGGAGCGTCAGAGGCTGAGGGCTGACCTTTTAGAGGTTTATCAAACTATGAGGGACATGGATAGGGTAAACAGACAAGGTATTTTTTCCCCAAGGTGGGGGAGTCCAAAACTAGAGGGCATAGGTTTAGGGTGAGAGGGGAAAGATTTAAAAGGGACGTAAGGGGCAACTTTTTCACACAGAGGGTGGTGCAACTTATGGATTGAGCTGCCAGAGGCAGTGGAGGAGGCTGGTACAGTTACAACATTAAAAATGCATCTGGATCGGTATATGAAAAGGAAGGGTTTACAGGGATGTGGGCCAAGTGCTGACAAATGGGACTAGGCCAGATTGGGATGTCTGGTCAGCATGGATGAATTGGACTGAAAGGTCTGTTTCCCTGCTGTATGATTCTATGACCTGACCACACATTCCTGTACCGTGCTTTGACAGTGGTCACTAAAGATGTTCATAAGTAGCTGAAAATGTTTATTGCCCCGATTTTCCACCTTCCCGTCCCTGTGAGGAAATCAGCTGATCTCCAGTTACAGCTGGGAAAGCAAATCTTACAATTTTGAGATGTGTAATATTATGGACATGATGTGGAGTTGCCGGTGTTGAACTGGGGCGGACAAAGTTAAAATTCACACAACACCAGGTTATAGTCCAATAGGTTTATTTGGAAGCACTAGCTTTCGGAGCGCTGCTCCGTCATCAACCACCTGTTACTTGATGAAGAAAGAGCACTCCGAAAGCTAGTGCTTCCAAATAAACCTGTGAGACTATGACCTGGTGTTGTGTGATTTTTAACTTTTTAGATTTTTAAAGAAGTGCTTTGAGATAGTTTCTATGAATTAATTAACCTATTAAAGGCAAGCATGATATTTCATTCCGTCAACCAGTTGTCCTTATAAGAAGGATGAAGACTAATTATGTAATGAAATATCATACTTGCCTTTAATGGGTTAATTACTTCATAGAAACTGTTTAAAAGTATTCCTTTAAAATTTCAACAAGTTAAAATTCACACAACACCAGGTTATAGTCCCACAGGTTTATTTGGAAGCACTAGCTTTCGGAGTGCTGTCCTTCATCAACCACCTGTTACCTGATGAAGGAGCAGCGCTATGAAAGCTAGTGCTTCCAAATAAACCTGTTGGACTATAACCTGAATTTTAATACTATGGATTGAGACTTAAAACTTTAGGGAATTGAGGGGCTGGCTGAGCAAGGTGTGGGTCAGGCAAGGTAGAAGGAGGACAGCAGAAGGCAAAGAAGAGTTATATCAGTGTTGAAACACCAACGCTGTTTCTCCACAGATGCTGCCGGGTTTCTGCAGCATTTCCTGTTTCTACAACAGCGGTAAGTATGTCCAGCAGAGGACAACAAGTGCAGGTGCTTTGAGAGCTAACACAGCAAGATGCAGAATGGTGGAGGGAGAGGGGGAGTCCATGGATCAAGAGAGGTATTGCACAACTACCTGTGGAATCTGGGAATCCCAGGCCACTGCTTGCTGCCGAGAATGTGGGAATAGCGTTTTTGGGCAAGCTGTAAAACCTGGAATGTGACTTCTTGCAGCCAATCAGCCATTTGCCCTATCATCGAGAAGAATTCAAATTGGACTGCTCCAAGTGACAGTTCACATCCCTCCAGGATGCAGGTGAGTGAGTCACTTTACTTGGCAATTGTACCTGGAGACAACACTGCTTAAAGTGACCAAGATCACTTTACACTTCCAACTTGTATTGTGGTGCGACATTCATGAAAAATATAGATTTTCGAATTCCATCATCTGACTTAATACCTCGGACTCTCACTGACTGAGATAATGTTTTTAAGAAAAGGGTCAAATTACTGTCTTAAAATAGACACCACAATGAACTGACTACAAGTGGCCAAGATTCAATGTGGATTAGATAACAGACAGTCGAGTTGAAATCAATAGTTTATCCAAAGACAAAGAATATACACTTCCATGAGAATGTTCACATGTTGGAGACAAAGCCTTCAATGATCAACTCGGAGACAACGAGCTGGTGATAATGAAGACAGACACTGAAATCGAGTCATACAGAATGGAAACAGACCCTTCGGTTCCAACCAATCATTGCTGAACGTGTTCCCAAACTAAACTAGTCCCATGTGCCTGTGCTTGACCCCTATCCCTCCAAACCTTTCCTATTCATATTATCCAAATGTCTTTTAAACTTTTATTTCAAGAAGCTGCTTTAGTGAATGAGGAGGGTACACAGGTCTCCAGGTGCAGTCCCACCAAGGTTCAAAACAATTTTAACAAGACGTGCTGCCTTCTGCTCTTAAATACTCTTGCGATAAAGGCTAACACACCATTTGTCAATTCTGTCCTTGTGAACAGACTGTTCACCCTCGTTATTGTTACTGTGTACCATCTCACACTCAACTGTGTTAAATTCATTCAACAATTATACATGCCCATTGTGTAAGTTTAATCACCTTTTCTTGCAACTGATGACATATCCTCAGTACTGACCACCCCTCCTCCAATTTTGGCAAATTTAGAAGTCAAAATCAACATACACTGTGAACAACAGTAGTTCCATCAGAGATTCTTTTGAGACCCCACTTTCCACTACCTACCAGTTTGGATTCCTACCCCTCGCCTCCGTACCGTCCATCCTGCTCCATCTTTTGCATTATTGGTTGTACGTCCAAAATTTGGCTGAATGAAAACTGGACATTGTTTTAAAGTGTCCTATTTGACATTCAGTGAGATAACATTTGGACACATTGTCCAAGTACCAAGCAACTCCAAAATTCAGCGTGACCTTGGTCCCGATGGTGCTGGATTTTAATCATGAGACCTGCGGTCTGTTACGTAGCCATTTGTTACTGAAGATGTTTGGAAATCTAGATAAATAACATCCACTGGGTTACCCTTACTTATGCTCTTTGCTACATAATGCGTGCTGACAATTCATTTACATTGTGGATTTCCAGATATTTTTCTCATTTCCCCTTCAGCACTCATTACTTTTCTCCACTATCCATGTTCAGCTGAATGGTTCTATAGTTCTGAGCAAATGATTTCTCCAGTTGTACAAACAGCAAGTTCATCAGTCAAGACTCACCAGTAATAGACTTACTTTATACTTTTCAAGTGGTTTGATGGCCACTTAACAATCAGCAAAATTACCAAGAATATTAATCCTGCTCTAAATATCAGCAAATAAATTATCGAGAGTACTGAAATAGCATCAGACTGATTAAATCACAACACTGCATGCCTAATGCTGAAAGACAATTTTATCTTTAGACTCGAGCGTTTACTCCCATGTGTAATCACGCCTGAGTTTTGCAATCAGAAACAAAGATTGCATTTACCAACTGTGCGTATCAAGTACATGTTAAGGAGTTGTATACAAAACCCCAGAGAAAGTGGTAACAATATTCTCAAACTGCGAACAAATGTCATACAATCAGATATCATGTGATCAGATGTGGCATGATGGTCACATGATCAGATGTCGAAGAATATGGCAAACCAGTGCCCCCAGCCTTAACTCAGACTCACGAAGATGGTACAGTACGCAGCATGCATGGACATGTTGAAGATTGAGGCCTCTGCTCACCCTGTTATAGGAAGGATGTTATTAAGCTGGAGAAGGGTCAGAAGAGATTTACCAGGATGTTGCCGGGTTTGGGAGGATTGAGTAATAAAGGAAGGCTGGATAGGCTGAGACATTTTTCCCTGGAGCATAAGAGGTTGAGAGGAGACCTTACAGAAGTGTATAAGATAATGAGGGTAATGGTAGCTGTCTTTTCCCAAGGACAGGGATTTCAAAACTAAGGGCCATATTTTTAAAGTGAGAGGGAAAAGATTTGAAAAAGACCTGAAAGGCAAATTCTAGACACAGAGGATAGTTCACATGTGGAAGTGGTGGATGTGGGTACAATTGGAGCCAGCAGGTGGGACTAGTTTAGTTTGGGACTATGTTTAGCATGGACTGGTTGGACCGAAACATCTGTTTCCGTGCTGTGTTGCTCTATAACTATGATTTGGAGGGTGGGATGGGTGCTGTTGCTGGTACATTTGGCAAGGGGGAGGGAGGATCAGATTGGGGAAAAGAGAAACAGATCGTCAACCATCAATCACTTGCACACTGCATGACCAGAGGCTTTGTGGGGTGTAGGAGGAGGCCTTTCAGCCCATTGTGTGTTGCATTGGCTCTCCAAATGAGCTTCATGACATAGTGCCATTCTCCCGCCTGTTCCCCATACCCATGCATTTTATTCCGATTGAAATAACACCCAGCGCCCTCTCGAATTGAACATGTCTACACCACTCATCCAGACAGTGTTTTCCAGACCTGACCCACTTGTGCGGAGAAGTTTCCTTCCTGCACCGCATTCGCTTCTTTTGTACAGCACTTAAAGTCTGTGCCCTCTGGTTCTCGATCCTCTTAAAAGCAGGAACAGTTTCTCCCCGACTATTCCGCACAGACCTCTCAATTCTTTTTTAATATTTCTATCAGTATCTTCTCTTTGCCTTCGCCTCCCCAAGTAGAACAGGCCAACCTCTCCAATCTAACTTCATAACAGAAGTTTCTCATCCCTGAAACCATTCTTGAAAATCTCTTCAGCACTCTCTTCACATCCTTAAAGTGTGGCTCACAGGACTGCAAGCAGTGCTCCAATACAAGTTCAGTATCACCAGCTTGCTCTTGTACTCCATGCCAGTGTTATTATTTATTTCTGAGCGAGGCCTGACCACAGGCCTCAGAGTATGCGAGCCTAAAACAGAACTTCATAACAAGCTACTAGCCCTTGCTGTTCCAAATGCATAAAAAGAGAAAATTGATATGTCACTTTGTTCACAGCCACCAGATATCTCAAGTGTTTTACAGCCAATATGCACTTTCTTGAAATAAAAACAGAAGTTGCTGGAGAAACTCAACAGCATCTATGGAGAGTGAAACAGAGCTAATGTCTCTGGGAGGTTCAGTGACCCTTTTTCAAGTAGTTTCTTGAGCTTTAGCCACTGTTGAAATGTAGGACCAATTTGTATGCAGCTAGTTCCCGATGTGAGGATAGCCTGTTTTGTTTTTGTGATGTTGACTCAGGGATCGGTCAGGACATCGGGGATAATACCCCTTGCTCTTCTTCAAAATCGTGTGGTGGGATCTTCCTCATTCACCTGGGCAGGGAATGATCGAGGAGCTGGAGGAGGCCATTTGGCCTGTCAAACCCGCTTCACGATTCGATAGAATCATAGCTGATCTGACTCCAACCTCCACCCAATTCTCCTGTCGCAGCCTCCCTCCCAGTCACTCTCAAGTTCCTTGCTGATCAAAGATCTGTCTAACTCAACCTTGAATATATTCAGTGACCCACCCTTCACTGCTCCCTGGCATTGAGAGAGCTAAAAAAGATCCTTCTCTCAGTCTTAAATGGACGTCCTAAAATGATCAACTGCGTCCCCTAATTTCAGAATTTCCAAAAAATGTGGAAGATCCCTTTCAGCATCAATCCTGTCAAGGCCCTTCAGGAGATTATATGCTTCAAAAATGTCACCTCTCATTCTTCTAACGTCCAATGGGTATATCACAACCTGCTCAACCGTGGCTCAACTCCGTGATGCCACAAAATCAGCTGACTGATCTACCCTGCACAGCTCTGATTGCAATTTTATAAATAGAGATGGAAATTGTACACATTACTCTAGATGTGGTCTCACCAATGCTCTGTACAACTGCAGCATAACCTCCTTGCCTTTGTACTTCTTTACCCACGTGCAATAAAGGTCAACCATCCATTTGTCTTCCTAACGACTTGCTGCACCTGCATCCTAATGTCTTGTAATCCATCCACCAGGACACACAGATCCCTCTGGACCATGCAGGTCTTCAGTTTTCACAAAGAATCTGTCAAATTTTCACCCCTCACGTAACCTCTCCAAAATTCTCTGTAGACTCTTTATGTTCTCTTGACAACGTACTTGTCTGCCTACCTAAGAGTCATTAGCAAATTTACCAACTATAAATTCATCTAAGTCGTTGATATAAATAGTAAACAGTTGTGAGCCCAGCACTAATCCCTGTGACACTCTCTTAGCGACTGTTTGCCAAATTGAAAATGACCCATTTATCCCTCTCTGCTTCCTGTTAGCTAACCAATGTTAGCTCCTATAACATGAGCTCTTATTTTATGTAATAACCTTACACACTGTGTAGGCTTGCAAACATAATAAATACTCTGGATCCCCATTGTATCAGCCTCCTGACTGCTAAAACACAAGTCGCTAACTTGGCCATACAGCAAGGGATGCTGGGTGTGCTGGCTAAGTAAAACTCTGAAATCACAAGCTCACACACCAGATACAGGGCAAATGCAGCAGCCAGGTACTAATGACCTTAGCAGAATGTAAAAGGCAACAGTTATCCTGGACAGACATACCCCCAACAACTTATCCATTAAACAAAGGAGGGCCCAGACATAAAGGCATGGGTCCTGCGACACAAGGAAACTAACAGTAAGATGCCATCCAAATGATTGACTCTTGGTTGAAACTGATTGGCCAGAACTATAGAAAGATACAGCAAACCATCTGAAAATAGGGGTCACCTGCAGACCTCATTCTTGGAACAGTCTGAGGCCTTCCGAGGACGCTAGCATGGCAAGAGACAGAGAGCAGCTGACCATCCAGAGAAAGAGCGAGAGAGGGAGAGAGAGTAGCTGCCCAGACCCAGCAACAGAGCCAGAGAGAGAAAGAGCAACTGCGTAAATCTATAGGAGACTCGGGAAGCATTGTAACCTTAAGGGGCTAAATACTAAAGATTAGTTTAGTATTAAAGATTATTGTATCTTTTTTCCCAATAAAGTTGGGATTGTTTTGTATCGGTACTGACTTGTGTTCGTCGTGATTTGATCAGATCGGTATTCTGTGACACCTGGGCAAATTCATTCATAACATTCTGTCAGAGTCGCCTGTAACTTGCTTAAAAAGGAATCAGACAACACCATTATCCATATTGCTTTTTAATTCCTCTAAGAATTTTAATAAGTTAGTCAAACATGATTTCTCTTTTGCAATACCTTGATGATTGTCCTGATTACATTGTGGTTTGCTAAATGTCAAGCTATCAGTTCCGTCAAAATGAATTTCAGCATGTTCCTTCTCACTTTTAATGCCTCATCATGGGAAAATTAAAAATCACACAACACCAGGTTACAGTCCAACATTTATTTGGAAGTACAAGCTTTCGGAGCGCTGCCCCTTCATCAGGTAGCTAGTGGGACAGGTACATAGGACACAGAATTTATAGTAAAAGATCAAAGTGTCAGACAACTGATGCGATGTATTGAACAAACCGAGTTTGCTGTGAAGTCTTTAATCACTTAGAATGGGGATGCAGGTTTCAATTGCTTAATATATAAATCCCAGAACTTCTTTCAAGTCACAATCACATCAGTTGTATGACACTTTGATCTTTTACTGTAAATTCTGTGTCCTATATATCTGCCCCACTAGCTACCCGATGAAGCAGCAGCACACCAAAAGCTTGTACTTTCAAATAAATCTGTTGGACTATAACCTGGTGTTGTGCGATTTTTAACTTTATCCACCTCAGTTCAACACCGGCACCTCCACATCATGACGTCCAAAGACAGGGAGTGCAGCATTCCTTTGTGACGGCCATGGGGTGTGAGCCTTGGTTTGTGGGCTCAAGCCTGCACTGGGGCTTGAACACACCACCTCACATCTCAGAGCTAAGAGTTCAGCCAGCGGAGCTGAGGGTGATGGACGAATGTGGAGCTCAACGTTGAGAAAATGAATTCTTTATTTCCAAATACAGATCTTATATGGATGATAAATCAGTGCAAGAGGCAAAACAGATGCATGCCCTTTGCAATCTTTAAGGATCTCAAGCACTTGATTTTTTTTTCATTCTTTCTTGGGATGTGGGTATCATTGGCAAAACCAACATTTGATGATCATCTCCAATTACCCTTGATTGGAGAAGCATGCTCATCTGTTTCAGAGGGCAGTTAAGAGTCAATCCTGTTGCTGTGGGTCTGGAATCACATGTAGGCCAGACCAGGTAAGGATGGCAGATTTCCTTCCCTAAAGCATTTCAGTGAACCAGATTGACCTTTAATGACAATCAATGATCATCTCATGGCCACCATCACTGAGACTAACTTCCTATTGCATATTTTCTAATCAACCTGTTCAGAGATGTTATGACATACCTCTGGAACAGTGGGACTTGAGCCTGGACCTCCTGGCACAGAAACATGGACACTACCACTGTGCCACAGGGACCCTCAATCTTAGATTTTAGGATATTGTTACTCAACCTGTTGAAGCTGTTATGATCTACCTCTGAAACAGGTGAGACTTGAATCCAGATCTCCTGGCTCAGACATTGGGGCACTACCTCTAGACCACAAGAGCCGAAAGTCCATACTTTATTAATTGAATTTAAATTCAATCAGCTGCCATGGTAGGATTTGAACCCATGCTCCCAGAGGGTCACCCTGGGTTTCTGGATTCTGACTACACTACCAGTGTGCAACAATCTGCCCTAAAGTGAAACAGAAGGCGATGATACAAACTATCCTAACGTTATTGGATATGATAGCCATTCCAATTCAATATTTTTCAAATAAGAGATCATCCAGCCTACAGCAGAGTATTCAAGAACAGGGAGTCATGAACATAGCCCAACCTCATGAACATGAGCAAACCAACCTCGCATCCATTGACTCCATCTACACTTCCCACCATCTCGGGAGAGCAACCAACATCAAAGATCCCTCCCACCTGTTATATTCTCTTCTGTCAGGCAGAAGTCATAGAGTCATAGAGATGTGCAGCACGGAAACAGACCCTTCAGTCCAACTCATCCATGTCGACCAGATATCCCAACTCAATCTAGTCCCACCTGCCAGCACCCGGCCCATATCCCTCCAACCCCTTCCTATTCATACACCCATCCAAATGCCTCTTAAATGTTCCAATTTGGGAATAAAAGTTTGTGTATATGTACAAATAGATTCAAGAACAGCTTCTTCCCCACTGTTATTAGACTTCTGAATGCACCTCACAAATTTAAAATCCCCTAATGTTGATCTCGTCCTTTGTGCGCCTTCTCTGCAACCATAATGTTGTATTTCTTGCTCTGCTCTATGACCCAAATGCACGTGGTATAGTATGGTACGATCTGCCTGTCAGGGTAGCTGCTGAGTGACTCCTGGATGGCGCACGTGTAAAACCGAGCAGTTGGCCTTCCTATTCGCTCGCGCCCCCACCTGCCATCCCCCGCTCCATTTCAGGAGAGGGCAAGGGACAGGCTTTGCCGTGTTGACACCGTGTGCCTATTGAGGCCCCCAGCTGGTCAATTCATGGCCATTGCAGGGCCTACTCCTGTTGCCACGGGACATGACTCTTGTCAAGTGGACAGGCCCACGCCATGTGAGATGCCCAGCACATTCAGCTAATGTCAGGACCTGGCACCACTTCTCCCAGTCATACTTATAAATAAGACCTAAGAAATAGGAACAGAATTCAGCCATTTGATCCACTGAGACCACTCTGCCATTTAAAAAGATCACAGCTGATTTGATGTTCCACACATCCAATTTTTTTTTAAACTTTCTTCCCATAACCCTTGACTCCCTGAATGAGCAAAAATCACTTTCTCTCTCACCTTAAATATACACAAGGTCTTTGCCCCCTTCCTGGCCAGCTCTCTGTGGCAAGGAGTTCCAAAGACTCTCAAACTTCTGAGAGAAAAAAATCCTCCCCATCTCAGCCTGAAATTGGTGCCCCTTTATTCTGAGACTGTACCCTCTGGTCCTAGACTCTCCCATGAGGGGGAAACATCCTCTCAGCATTGATCCGGTCAAGCCCCTTAAGAGTCCGATATGTCTCAATGAGATCCTCTCTCATTCTTCCAAACCCCAGGGAATAGGGTCCTTAAACTGTTTAACCTTTGCTCATAAGACCATCCCTCCCATATTGGGCTCAACCTAGTGAACCTTCTCTGAATGGCCAATGAAATGATATTGTTCCTTAAATAAGGGAACAACACTGCAGATAGTTAAGCAGTGGACATGGGTTGGTTGATTAATTGATTGACTGTTAACAATTGGAGACAGGTGGGCACTATACAGGGTTAGGGGTACATTACTTCCCCACTTCTATTCCTTTTAGATTTAGCTCCTCCCTCATCCCAGGCCCTCCCCTTTGTATCATGTTGCGCTGCCCCTGGCGGACAGCGTTCGTACTTCATTATTTGTTTAATTTGTCAAATGGGTGATTTAGTGGTGGGTCTATTTAAAAGTAAATAACTGTGTAGATATAAAGGGAATAAGTTGTGTGGAAGGAGCTGTAAGACTGAATCATTAATAAACTACATCCCCCCAAAAAAAAGATGTCTTGGTTTCTCTCTGACCGACTGGCTTGATTCCGAATTGACAATCACCAATCTTAGCCAACACGCCGAATTCTTTCACACGGACTGCAACCCACCCCTCTGCCCAACTAACGACCTTCACCAAATGCTCTGAAACCAGGGGGTAGCTGGGATCTTTGACATGGTGGGATTGCCTGCAGTCCCAGCACTGGTCACCATAATTACTTAGTGCCACTGGTACACAGATGCCTGGGGAAAGACACCAGATGTTTACCAGAACTTCGAGAGTCGGGGGGTCAGAGGTGATTGTAGTCGCAATCACCAAGAAGGCAGCGCCGGGGAAGCTGAAAGACCTGAAAATGGATAAATCACCTGGAGCAGAGTTCTGATGGGATAGCTGAAGAGATATTGGAGGTGATATTTCAGGAATCATTGGAGTCAGGGAGGGTGCCAGAGGATTGGAAATTGGCAGAAGAATGCACCTCAATTCTTCTGAGGGAATAAGGTCTTTTTAACGTCGCAACTGGTGACTAGATGAATTCCACAGGGATCTGGGTTGGGACCACAACTATTCACATTAATATTAATGATTTACACAAAGGAACCAAGGACTACATAGAACATAGAACAATACAGCACAGAACAGGCCCTTCGGCCCACAATGTTGTGCCGAACATTTGTCCTAGCTTAAGCACCCATCCATGTACCTATCCAATTGCCGCTTAAAGGTCACCAAAGATTCTGACTCTACCACTCCCACAGGCAGCACATTCCATGCTCCCACCACTCTCTGGGTAAAAAACCCACCCCTGACATCTCCCC
>NC_057718.1:101503423-101506229 GCF_004010195.1 Chiloscyllium plagiosum | reverse complement strand
GATATGGAGATGGGGGGGGGGGGAAGAGAGAGAGATATGGAGATATGGAGATGGGGAGGGAGAGATATGGAGATGGGGATGGGATGGAGAAATGTGAGGCAGATACCACAGCAGCTCCTTCCATTCAGCCCACAGGTCCCACTCTCAGAACAAGGGGGCAGCCCCGAGCTGAGGATGAATTGCTCCACTCAGAGAGTGAGGAAACCAGAAATCACAAATGGAGGAGGCGTCTCTTATTTCCTTTTCACTAATCCTGCAATGTTGCCTTTGACTGAATTAGCATAACACGGATTTTTCCAGAAAGTATCCGACTGGGTTCAGCCGCAAAGCACAAATGCCAGCGAGTCAACTTGCATTGAAAAAAAAGGCACGAGTGAAAACCCCAGGCTTGTTAGCTGTTCAAAACAAGTGGCATCTGCACGGGTCTAAATGTTAACATGAAAAGGGGTGACTTCAGCATCCTTGGAAGTGAAGCTGAAACAGCAGCATTCTAAATTGCAAAAGGTTAACTCTCTAATGAAGTCCCAGCAAGCAGCGAGAGAGACGGAGAGACAGAATGTGCTGGTGTGTCTCGCTTTCAGCTTTCAACAGCATTGTCGCACTTTGCTGATACATTACCTGAGGTGCTACAGCAGGTGTACAGCAAAACTAAATGGCACTCAAAGTCTGGCAGCTGCTATTATTCATTTCACAAACAGGTATGTACACATCAGACAGCAAAATAAACTTGATCCGTGTGGTATTGCAGCATAGCACTCCACACGTATTAATGATGCTTTTATAACAAAGGGCGCAATTATCACACAAATCACAGCTTAATTACTCATCACGTTAAGAAAAATCGCACTTAGTGTTTTCACTTAGTAGTTCCTTTAATACTGTCCTTTCAAATACGTCAATAAATTATTAACAAAAAGTGTCTCTGGCTATATCCAGGAGTCACCCTGCTTTTTAAATGCCATCTTTGTAAAGTTAGTGCCAAATTAGTATTAATGTGCCAGGTTCTGGGTTCAACACACCGGTGAAATGGACTGTGCAAGGCAAGAGAGGTAAAAATTCACGACAAACACTATTACCGAACAGGCGAACAGGTGAAAGTGAGGACTGCAGATGCTGGAAACCAGAGTCGAGATTAGAATGGTACTGGAAAAGCACAGCAGGTCAGGCAGCATCTGAGGAGCAGGAAAATCGATGTTTCGGGCAAAAGCCCTTCATCAGGAATGGGCTTCCTGATGAAGGGCTTTTGCCCGAAACGTTGATTTTCCTGCTCCAGCACCACGCTAATCTCGACTATTATCGAACATTCAATTAGGCAATGCTGCCTCGGGTCAAGAATTTTCTGATCCGCTGGCGAGAGGGTCTATGATAAAAGAAAAGAAGGCACCTATCGACCATTGCAAGAATTAAAAATGGGAGCCTAATTTCTTCCAATGGTGACAGAAATTAGACAAACCTGCCAAGTATATATTGTGGTTACAAGAGCAGGTTGGAAGCTGGGATTGCTGCACCTCCTGACTCCCCAAAGCCTGCCCACCATTTACAAAGCACAAGTCAGGAGTGTGATGGAATACTCCCCACTTGCCCTGGATGGGGGCAACTCCAACAACACTCAAGAAGCTTGACACCATCAACAAAGGTGTCCACTTGATTGACAATCCATCCACAAACATTCACTCTACCACCATCTTCAACATTCAGCAATGATGCACAGTAGCTGCACCATGTAATCTACAAGAGGCACTTGCAGTGATTTCTCAACCCACTGTCCACAGTTTCTTCCAACCCCCTCAACCACAAAGGGCAAGAACAGCAGATACATGGGAAAAAACAACACCACAAGTTCCTCTCCAAGCCACACAGCATCCTGCCTGGGAAATACAGGAGCTCCAGGCTTACTAGTCCAGTAACGATATTGTGACACCACTCACAATGAATGTGCAGTATGTCCATCAATTTACATAGACTGGAGGGTGCTGACAGTGGATCACAACTGGGAATCTGCCTATCAGAAACTGTCAGCACTCGCTGGGGCTTTTCCAGGCAATTTAAACACAACTCTGTCCGTGAAAAGCTGGAAAACATAGATGTAGCAAAGAATTTAGAAATCCTTGTCAACATGTCACTGAAGTGCTGCAGGTTATTAGAACAGAATAGAATATCCTTTATATTCCTTTCTTCCTGGTGGTGGAATATAAATAAAGATTTACATACTTATTGTTTTTCACTGTGTCTGACACCTGCACACACACGATATGGTTGCTGGGGAAAAATAAGGACTACCACAGTCAGGTGGTAGTGTGGGGGGTAAAATATCCTTTATTGCCACGTATACTCAAGTACTGATGTACAGGAGTACTGTGAAAAGTTTACAATGTTGCCTCTTACGTACAAGTACCTAGGTATAAATCTTAGATACAATAAGAGGAATAAAGAGTTACATTACTCTACAGAAATAAGACACAGTTAAAACGATAGTCATTCCAGTTAAATAAACAAATTACACAGAAACATCACATTGCAGTAGCTCAGTGCAGGGGCTTCCCCACCCGCGCCAGACCCCAGGCCAACAGCAATCCCTGCTCTGCTCCAAGCCTCCAGTCCGCTCCGCACTCAGCTATTCCAAGGAACGTTTTCTCCAGGACTGCTTCCCCTCACTTTCCCCCTCTCCGGGACTCCATTCCCCTCACTATCCCCCCCTCTGGGACTCCATTCCCCTCACTGCCCCCACTTCAGGACTCCATTCCCTCATTTCCCCCCCCCCCCCTCTCTCTGGGACTCCATTCCCCTCACTGCCCCCCACTCCGGG
>NC_057718.1:101490830-101502840 GCF_004010195.1 Chiloscyllium plagiosum | reverse complement strand
CCCACTCTGGGACTCGATCCCCCTCATTGTTCCCCACTCTGGGACTCGATCCCCCTCACTGTCCTCCACTCTGGGACTCGATCCCCCTCACTGCCCCCCTCTCTGGGACTCCATCCCCCTCACTGACCCCCTCTCTGGGACTCCATCCCCCTCACTGCCCTTTAGGAAGGTAAATGAAATGTTCCCTTTTATCACAAGAGGATTTTGAGTACAGGAGTAGTGATGTCTTGCTTTATTGTGTCGGGCCTTGTACCTGTGTGCAGTTTTGGTCTCCTTCTCTCGGGAAAGATGTGATTGTCATTGGGAGGAGTTTACCAGACTTGAAGGAGAGGGGATCTCATTAAAGTCTACAAAACTCTTAAAGGGATAGTCAGGGTAAGATATTTCCCCTGGTTATGGATTCTCGAGCCAAGAGCACCAGTGAACCGTAAAGGAGATCTATCGAGGACTGTGCTTAGGAGAAGTTTGTTTACTCAGAGTGTTGTGATTCCTTGCAAATTTCGATCCCTGACAGACCGGGAAGCTTAGTCTTTGAGTATGTTTATAAAGTACTAACAAAAATAGAAATTGCTGGAAAAGCTCAGTAGGTCTGGCACCACCCATGGAGAGAAATCAGAGTTAACATTTCAGGTTCAGTGACCCTTCCGCAGAACTGAGGGATTAAAAAGTAGCGTTTGATAAATTTTTGATTATTGATGGAGTAAAAGGTCATGGGGACGTGCGGGTGAAAGATGTTCAATTAGCCATGTTCCTATTGAATGCTAGAGCAGGCCCGAAGGGCTGAATGGCCTACTCCTGTATCTATCTTCCTAGTTAAGATTGAACAGCTACACTACCAATCCAGTGAGCAGAAGTTAACAGTGCCGTATATAATCAGTCGGGGGTCTGTGGTGCGCTGTTTGATGCGGTACAGAGGCAGCTAAGCTGAGACACAGAAATCCCAAAATGCAAGAGGGTAACTATTGTCTGTTATACCCACCAGAAACACAAAGGACTCTGAAGCAATCAGGCACAAGATGCTCTGTAACGTTTAGCTGCAATCAACAATGTGTAATGCAGCACTTTAAAAATAAACCAGCTTTTAATTTTATTTTTACACACTGCCAATTAAAACGAAAATGGCTGCTAGTGAAAGCACCACAATAAGCAACTGACATTACAAAAACATTTTACTCAAAATGACATTCACTTAATTCTAATTACAGTAAAATCTCATTAATTCAAATTGCACTTAACTGGAAACTCCAATTTATCAAGGATAGCGAAGGCCTTTGTAATCATGATGAATATGCTCCCATTTTATTTGGGCACTTAAGCACATTACAGGGAACAGAAATATGCAAAACAATTCCGCCATCTAAAAATCCACAGCTTCCCAACACACCAGATACATCACCTATGATGTTCACAATTTTACTGTTGGAAGAAAATAACAATGGGACAAAACAAGGAGATAAATCAACAAACCATCAAGGTAAGTGGTTAAGAGCTGGGCAGCACCAGGATCACATTCTTAAACTGGCTCACTGCTTCTCGGTCACACTTTTAAGGAATTTATCAGCACAGATTATTTGAAAAGCACTGCTTGGGAATTAATAAGCCGACATCAATTCTTTCCTGCCAACCTTTATGAAAAGTGCCACAGAATCTCACCATCAGCTGTAAGCAACTTCACCTCAAAGTTAGATCCCTGCTTTGTAAAAGACAATTATCCACACACGGAATTGTAAGGCAGTGACCTGCGATGAATGAAAATATCATTCATTCCATGATTAAGGTTCATTAGAAACGTCACAGACAATGTTATTTAATTTTGCTTGCTATTATTATCTAAGAAAGGCCGCTTTCAATGATGACTGGGAGTAGCTACAGACTACATAAATTGTCAATATTTTAATGTATTTTCAAAATTACCTACTTGTTTCGGGATCAGATGCCAATCAACCGGACAATTTGAATTTACTTGTTGGAATATACTTTGTGATAGACGTATCTGTCATGTACGTTTTTGTCAATATGCTCAAAGTTGTGGGGGTTGTTGCCCAGGCCACGTTAAGTGGATTAGTCATGGCAAATGCAGGAGGGCAGGGTAGGAAGGTGGGTCTGGGTAGGATCCTCTTCAGAGGGTTGGTATGGAGTCAATGGGTTGAATGGCCTGCTTCCACACTGCAAGGATTCTATGATTTACAAGTCATGCACAGATATTCAGGGAGTGCTCTTGAAACAAGCTAAATTAAAGACATTATATAAAACGTTTCCACTGCTACTGCACAATGCAATTAATTAATTGCTTTGCTACTAAGTGCCTTGAATCATACAATGTTAGAGGACAGCCCCTCAGAGTACTGCTCTGAGATAGAAGTTCATCCCTCTCCCTTCTCATGCCCCATCTCTCTGCAAAGGCTCCTTTCAAGTACAGGGAACATTCGTGGTTGAAGATATTGAAAATTTGCTTATAGTATGGGGTCTCATGACTTCCAGAAGAGGTACATCTCTATTTAAACCTTCATTTTCTTACTTAAAATGAGGGGAAACAAGGAGCTTTCTTAGCAACATAGTCCAGTTTCATTTTTTGAACCCAACTTGCACTTCCTCAAATGTCCTTTTGACAGCAAATGTACCATCTATATATTTCTGTCTTCCAGATCGCAGCAAATTTGCTACTCAAAAGATAAAACCCTTCTGTCAATCATTATAAGACTTGCACCGTGGGGGGGACGGGGGGATGAAATCAAAAGATGAGCATTATTTAATTGCTTCGTATCAGACTCTTACAAGCCAAAGCAACAACCAAATCCAATATTGTGAAACTCATCCTTGAATTGATTGTGGTGAGGTCACAATGAAACTGCAAGGACCAATTCCCACTCCAAATGAAATGGTGAGGCAATTTTTGGCAGTCTTTACAGTTGTGATCTAATCTAGTTTATCTGTGTTAAACAAAATGGTCATTCGTGACCTCTGAAAGGGTGAAATACAAATCAGTCATGGGAAACTGAAATTGCAACAGAAATATTGAAAGCTATGCTTGAATATCACAGTTACTGGTACAGATTAATCAGTTTTGTTGAACAACAGCATACGTGTAAGTATATTTGAGTCTATCTAAAAGTTTCCATCTTTCTACAACCAGACCATCAACTGAAGTGTTTCCAAGGATTGATAGAATGGTTGACTTTGCAAATAGAAGACACATCTCCAATGGACCAATAAGGAACTGTCTTTGCTCCTTGCTAAGTCCAGGAAATATCAACAAAGGGTCTTTACTGTTCTGAAGAAGCGTCACTGGACTCAAAACAGTAACACTGCTTTCTCCAAAGACACTGCCAGGCCTGCTGAGTTTCTCCTGCAATTTCTATTTTTGTTCTGAGTTCGGTCCCTTGCAGGTGGCTGTCTGGCCTAGCATTAGGAATGCACCAATCTCCAACTCAAGTGTTGGGGACTGGGTTCTCTGCAGCAAGGGAACCATTCAGGATATTTACACTGTGACACAACAAGATCTACTGCCAACATTTTAAAGCAGTTGAGGTAGAAATGCTTTGGGAGCAACTAACTACTGAATATGCAAATTCAATCGAAGCAAACTGAAGACAGAAAACCCCATTAGCAGATTTTCACTGGAATCTACATGCAGTGGCTGCAAGATTCTTGAGAATCTCTCGTCAACTTGGAGATCGAGAGAGTTCCTGTTGGGTAGCAGAGAAAAATGATGCTATGAAAACTGGAATTGGGTGAATGGTTTTCAATATTTATCATAACTGACGGCGAATCACAGCTCCTGAACTGTATTGAGTAGTTGCCTCAGGGTTGATTGAGATGACTCCAGACAGGAGACTTTGAAAAGCTAATCATTCCAGCAGAAGTAGAAATGGAAATTTGGCATCCTGTAATGCTTTGTGACTACGGGCTGACACTTTGTGAAACTCCAGGTCCTGAGCAAGACAAGCAGAAGTATCTTGAGCTAATTGCTTTGACCTTTGAAGCTGAGAAACTTTCAAATAACAGGAAGAAGTGGTCAACTTGCAGGTATTAAGCCACTCACTGACAGAACTGTATGAGCTCATCTTGAAACTTGCCAGTAAATTTGTTTTAAAAACCTCGCGGACTACTCCTGATCAAATTATTTTCCCTCCGAGAAAATACAGGCATATTTGCAAGAATCCGAGTCTCTCCACTGTGCAACCTTTGTATGAGAGAATATAATGTGATTTTTGCTTCACAAACAGGAGATAATTATCAGAGTGATACACTGCAAGCTGCCTGTTCTGAGTTTTTGCCACAATGCTGGGATTGTCTTTGCAAACTGGAGAGGCAGTCTTTCGTAACCGTACCTTTATGGAGATATTTGTACAGTTGTGTTGTCAGCTTCAGTAACTAGCCTCCCAGGAGGATTCAGGGGAATGAAATGTGACGTGACACTGGGGAAGGAGCAGGGAGTCACAGAACAAAGTTTTAATGAGAGCTTCTTGGATTCTGTCCTGCCAGCTAAGGCATGGGGTTCAGAAAGCATTGGTTACAGAATTGCATCTGCTCTAGTCACCCAGCAATTTCTCAATCTGACTGCGGGAGCGAGGAATGTATTCAAAAATAAAAGGCCGTTTCAGCGGCTGCTGTTGCTCTGCCTGCGGGAGTTCTAATGGCTGCACAGCAAAATACCAAAGGCCACACTCTGGCTTCGGGCATTCACAGCACCAGGAAATGCTGGCAGTGACAGCTGTGGCTCAGTGAATAGGCCCCTTGCCTCCCGAGTCTGCTGGTGGTGGGTTCAAGACCCACTCTGGAAACCTGAGCACAAAATCTAAGTCGATACCCCTGAGGTGCTGTCGGTCAAAGGTCACAGCTACTTGAACAAATGGCTGCCAAGGAACTCACAAAGAAGAGAAGGTGGGTTATCCCTAGGGTCCTGATGTTTGTCCCTCAACCAGCATCACAACAACAGGTATTCTGGTCAACGTTACACTGCTAGCCTCAGTGTGTGTGAATTCCTACAACATTGAGTAAGTTTTGAAAGTGCCTAATTGGCTATAAAGCATTCTGGAGTATCCGTAGGTCATGCAAGGCGCCATACAAATGAAAGACTTCCTTTTTATCATTAAATGGAGACAGTTAGCCTCCAGTGAAGGGGAAAAGTCAAGTATGAGGGGGACTCTGGAATAAACCAAAGAACTGCAGAGGCTGGAAATCTGAAACAAAAACAGAAATTGCTGGAGAAACTCAGCAGGTCTGGGGAGAGAGAAAAACAGAGTCGACATATCAGGTTCAATGACCCTTTATCAGAGCACTCTGTTTCTTTGATGAATGCTTCTAAATCAAACTGGTGAATAAAATAATCGAGTGGCGAACTGTTGCATGAAAACATCTTTCGGAAATCAGGAGCCTGTCACTCTGCCCCAGTAAGACTCTTATAGGCAAATACCTGTTCACTCAAGCCTATGGTGCTGACATCCTGCACAGTAAACCTGCCAAGCTGAAATACTGGACAAGCGTATCTCCAAGAAAACACCTGATCTTTCTGATCGCAGCCAATCACAATAACGTCTTGAAATCCTACTACCTATCTCTACCATCCACTGGAAACTGTAACGTAATACTCAAAAGTGTGTCAGTTACAGTCTGCCAGAGGTTCCTACTGACAGTGGAGCCTGAGTTTAGGGTCTTCTGAAAAATGCCACCGAGGCCCTGGTGGGGGGTGCGGGGTCTGGGTTTTGAAACCTTATTCAACTCTCGCTCCTCCCCCGACTGTCCCTCCAGCCTGACAGGAGGGATTCTGAGGTTGTTCCTTGAGTGTTGGAAGGTCACCCTTCATAAGGGGAACTCACACAGAATGAAACTGCCCCAAAACGAGTGCCGTGCATGCAGAAGATCCTGGGAAGCCTCAGCATGTCAGGCAGCAAGTGTGGAGAGTAACAGGGCCAATGGGTGGAAACCTGTGACCTCCCACTTGGCGTGTGGATAACAGGGTGTGCTTTTAAACCAGGCAGGAGGGTGAGAAATGGAGACCCCACTCCTACCTTCATTAGGTTGATTAGGAGAGAGCCCATGGATGGTCTCCTTGCCTCGCTACCCAATGGGGTGCTTCAGTGGATAATTATTGTGAATATTAACCCAGCGATAGATAGTGAACTCACTGTGCGAGGAATCAGATAAACAAACCCTGGCATATTAGTTTGGAGATCTTGGAACAGAAACCTTGTTCAAACATACTGAGCGACCAATCGAGCAACCCAGCATCAGGGAGAGGAACTCCCCTCCTCAAGCATCCTCCATGACCTCCCTCCCAACATCGCTGACTGCTTCTGGGCCTCTCCTCAATCCTAGGTGTTGGGTGGGTGTCATACTCGCAACAGCATTCGTACCCTGGGTAGGAAGGACATATAATCCCGACAGTGTGGAAACAAGTCCTTCAGCCCAACAAGGCAAAAGTGAGGACTGCAGATGATGGAAATCAGAGACTAGATTAGAGTGGTGCTGGAAATGCACAGCATGTCAGGCAGCATCCGAGGGGCAGGAAAATCGACGTTTCAGGCAAAAGCCCTTTAGCTCAACATGCCCACACCGACCCTCCAAACAGTAACCCACCCAGACCCATTCCCCTACCCTATTACTCTACATTTACCCCTGACTAATGCACCTAACCTGCACATCCCTGAACACTGGGCAATTTAGCATAGCCATGTCACCTAATCTTTTGGATTGTGGGAGGAAACCGGAGCACCCAGAGGAAACCCACACAGACATGGGGAGAACATGCAAACTCCACACAGAGGCTGGGATCGAACCCAAGTCCCTGGGGCTGTGAGGCAGCAGTGCTAACCACTGAGCCATCGTGCCGTCCAAGTTAAGTCACATCTAGAAAGCGTAAACGAACCACATTGAGAACTTAGCAGAGACATTAGGAGATTGAGATAAACTCAAACACAAGAATATATCCTCTGCAAACAAAAGGGGCATGTTCAAGCTTTGCTGAATTATTTGGGAGCTTGGGCAGCCTAAGATTCATTGTTGCTTGCTCCATGGGAACATCTTGACCAATCAGTGTTAGCTTGCCAACCAGCCAGCACTCCTCTCCTGTGGTATCAATTGTTCTGATTGTTTGAGATTTGGAATTCTCGCATGTGTCCTGATGATCGCGAGAGGAAAAGCTTTGGCAAAGTGTCTCTCTTTTCAGAAATATTCAAGTTCTGCACTACCAAGCGAATCTGCATAAGTATCTCTCGGATTGAAAACACGCAGCAAGGCTCGTCTGAATGCATGTGAATGATCTGAATTTAGGATAGTGGGAGGAAGCAATCTCGAAATTTAATGGTGAAAGCAAATTAAGGACAAGGCAAAGTGTGATGAGGACCATGGAAGAATGCAGGAGAAAATAAACAGATGAAGGATAGGGGAGATGAGAATAAGAGGTCATTCATCATAGGGACAGTGAGTAGTTGACATTGTGGCATCCCATTGTCCTTGTATTTCAGGGGTGGAATAGTAATCCAGAGGCCTGGATTAATGATCCAGAGTCATGAGTTCAAATCCACACCACTGCAGCTGGGGAGTTTAAACTCAATCGGTCAAATTAATTCTGGATTAAACAGGCAGTATTCATGGCCGTGAACTGCTGGATTGTTATAAACTCCCACTTGGTTCACTGGTCTCCTTGAAGGAAGCAAATCTGCCATTCTAAGCTGGTCTGGCCGACATGTAACTCCAGACCTACAATGCTGTGGTTGACTGTTAAATGCCCCTTGAGAAGCCTCTAGTTGAATTCAAGGAGGAAGTTCTCTCCCAGCTTCCTAAGGGCAAATGGGGGTGGGAGGAGCAATTGATTCTGATTTCATAGTTACAGAGTCATAGAGGTGTACAGCCCAGAAATACACCCTTCAGTCCAACCCATCCATGCCAACCAGATATCCCAACCCAATCTAGTCCCACCACCCAGTCCATAACCCTCCAAACCCTTCCTATTCATATACCTATCCAAATGCCTCTTAAATGTTGCAATTGTAACAGCCTCCACCACATCCTCTGGTAGCTCATTCCATACACATAACATCCTCATGTGAAAAAATTGTCCCTTAGGTCTCTCTTATATCTTTCCCCTCTCACCCTAAATCTATGCCCTCTAGTTCTGGTTTCCCCGACTCCAGGGAAGAGTCTTTGTCTATTTATCCTATCCATGTCCCTCATGATTTTTTAAACCTCTGTAAGATCACCCCTCAGCCTCTGACGCTCCAGGGAAAACAGCCCCAGCCTATTCAGCCTCTCCCTGTAGCTCAAATTCTCCAATCCTGGCAACACCCTTGTAGTGTATCCATCCTGCTAAGATTTGCTTTCCCAAAATGCAGCACCTCGCATTTATCTGAATTAAACTCCATCTGCCACTTCTCTGCCCATTGGCCCATCTGGTCCAGATCCTGTTGTAATCTGAGATAACCTTCTTCGCTGTCCACTACACCACCAATTTTGGTGTCATTTGCAAACTTACTACAAACCTCTTATATTCACATCCAAATCATTTATATAAATGACGAAAAGTAGTGGATCCAGCACTCCACTGGTCACTGGTCACAGGCCTCCAGTCTGAAAAACAAGCCCCCACCACCACCCTCTGTCTTCTACCATTGAGCCAGTTCTGTATACAAATGGCGAGTTCTCCCTGTATTCCATGAGAACTAACCAGTCTCCCATAGGGAACCTTGTTGAATGCCTTACTGAAGTCCACATAGATCACATCCATCACACTGCCCTCTTTGTACCTTCTTCAAAAAACTCTATATATTCTAAATTAATCTGGTCCCATTTGCCAGCACTTGGCCCATATCCTTCTAAACCATTCCGATTCATACACCCATCCAGATGCCTTTTAAATGTTATAATTGTACCAGCCTCCACTATTTCCTCTGGCAGCTCATTCCATATACACACTACCGTCTGTGTGAAAATGTTGCCCCTGAGGTCCCTTTTAAATTTTTCCCCTTTCACCTTAAACCTATGCCCTTCAGGTTTGGACTCCACTACCCTGGGGAAAAGACCTTGGCTATTCACCCTATTGGTAAAGCCTCTCATGGTTTGATAAACCTCTATAAGGTCACCCCTCAGCCTTCGACCCTCCAGGGAAATCAGCCCCAGCCTATTCAGCATCTCCCTGTAGCTCAAATCCTCCAACCCTTGCAACATCCTCGTAAATCTTTTCTGCACCCTTTCAAGTTTCACAACATCCTTCCTGCAGCAAGGAGACCAGAAATGAATGCAGTATTCCAAAAGTGGCCTAACCACTGTTCTGCAAAACCCACATCCCGTAAATAAATCAAAGATTAGTTTGGAAATTATACGACTTAATTAGTGAGCTTTTCAATGCAACCAAGAAGTACCTTTTGTCAATCAAAGGTTGCAGCATAAATAGATCGGGATATAGGAGGGGCAAATGTGATCATTTCTTCTGCATCTACAAACTGAGAACAGACTAACAATGAAAGTGAGAGTTTGTAAAGGCCAGGAGTTGAACTAACATTTGAGTCTTAAGTTCTGGACATCCCATTGTATGTTGAATATAAAAGCAACAGGAAAAGTACAGCAGATGTCCATTAAGCTACTACTGATGTTGAGAATTCACAGTTATGAGCAGAAACTTGAGAAGATGGGATTTTTTTTCAATAAACTATAGATGGTTTGATTAATGGACAATCTGTCAGAGATATTTTGATTCTGAAGTGGTAATGAGCAATGATGTATTGTTTCCACCGACCATAATTATTTAAGATAATCACAAAAAAGAATTGAAGGGCAGTTAGAGAGAAATCCTTTACACAGAGGGTGGTTAGAATGTGGAATTCTTTGTCATAAATCATCAGTGAAATAAAGTCCATAAATTCTTTTAAAGAAGAATTAAGGATTTGTTTGAAGAACAACTTGCATTTATATAATCACTTTAACATTGACAAATCTCTCAGGGGCCCTCCGAGGCATAATCAGAAATCGATGGAGGCCGAGGTAAAGAAAGGAAGACTTCCATTGCTGTAGCGCCTTTGATGACTGCAGAATGATCCATAGTCCGGTAAGTACTTACAAAGTGCAGTTATTACTATCATGTAGGAAAAAAGGCACAAAAGGAAGGGTGACCAAAAACCTGGCCATAATGGATGATCTAAAGGAGGTTCTTAGAAGAGTTGGAGATGAAGCACCTTGGGTGGGTTCATTTGAACATAAACAGTGGAAGGCACTGTCGCTGTGTCAGGCTCAATGGGAGCAAGAAGGGAATGGGAATTTCAAATTGAAGGCATTGAGTGACAGAGGCAACAAAAGCCAACGTGACCAGGTTGGTAGGTGAGTGGGAGGTGGGGAACGACTGAGTTCATGATGAATTGGAGTTTACTGATGGTGGAAAATGGGATGCCAACCAGAAGGGCTTTGGAAGAACCAAGTAAGGAGATAATGCAGATGAGCTTGCCAAATATTCATTTAAATTAATTTTTGGTGCAGATGAGTGCGAAGTGGTGCATATTGGTCAGAAGAATAAGGAGACTTCCTACTCCTTGGAGTGAATGAGTCCAAAATGGATGGAGGCCTCAAGAGATTGAGAAGAATACAGAATTATAAAGGATTTGAGGTGCTGACCCAGGTTAAAACAGGCATTAAAAAGTGTAGCAAAACACTGGGGTTCATTTCAAGAGGAACGGAATTCAAAAGCAGGGAAGTTATGTTAAACCTATGCAGCTTTGAGCACTGTGAATAGTTCTGTTTCCTTATTAATTCACAGGATGAGGGTATCATTGGTGGTGGGCGGCACGGTGGCACAGTGGTTAGCACTGCTGCCTCGCAGCGCCAGAGACCCGGGTTCAATTCCCGCCTCAGGCGACTGACTGTGTGGAGTTTGCACATTCTCCCCGTGTCTGCGTGGGTTTCCTCCGGGTGCTCCGGTTTCCTCCCACAGTCCAAAGATGTGCAGGTTAGGTGAATTGGCCATGTTAAATTGTCCGTAGTGTTAGGTAAGGGGTAAATGTAGGGGTATGGGTGGTTTGCGCTTCACCGGGTCGGTGTGGACTTGTTGGGCCGAAGGGCCTGTTTCCACACTGTAAAGTAATCTAATCATTGGCTAAGCCAGTATTTATAACCCATCCCTAATTGCCCACAAGACAGTCAAGAGTCAACCACCTTGCTGTGGATCTGGAGTCACATGTAGGCCAGATGAGGTAAGGATGCCAGATTTCCTTCCCTAATGGACATTAGTAAACTTGATGGGTTTTCCCCAACTATTGACAATGGATTCATGGTCATCATTAGACTCTTAATTCCAACTTTTTATTGAATTCAAATTCCACCATCAGCTGTGGCAGGATTCAAACCCAGGTCCCCAGAACATCACCTGGGTCTCTGGATTAACAGTCCTTCAATAATACCACTAGGCCATCACCACCTGTATTATTGTCTCTGCATTATGAAGATGATGCAGAAGAATTGGAGGAAGTGCGAAAGATTCACTAATATAATGTCAGGCCTGAGAGGTTCGAGCTACCAAGAAAGATTGAACAGGTTAGGAACCTTTGGTCTCAGCAGAGCCCTGATCACTGTCTTTAAGGTTGTGAAAGAATTCAAAAGGGTAGAAGCAGAAAAAATATTTCAGTTTGTGGATGAGTTCAAAACTAAAGGGCTTTAAAAGATAAGACTGTCACCAGTAAATCAAATAAAGTACTCAGGAGAAGCTCTGTTGCTCATCCAGTGATGAGAATATGGAACTACATTTCACTTACTATGGAATGATTGAAGCAAGGAGCACAGGACCATAGAAACCAGGAGCAGGAGTAGGTCATTCAGCCCCTGAGAACCTGCTCCACCAATCTACTTAGAGTCACAGAGATGTACAGCATGGAAACAGACCCTTCAGTCCAACCCGTCCATTCCGACCAGATATCCCAACCCAATCTAGTCCCACCTGCCAGCGCCCGGCCCATATCCCTCCAAACCCTTCCTATTCATTAACCCATCCAAATGCCTCTTAAATGTTGCAATTGTACCAGCCTCCACC
>NC_057718.1:101384049-101490669 GCF_004010195.1 Chiloscyllium plagiosum | reverse complement strand
CTCCCAACTCCTGTACTCAATACTCTGACCAATAAAGGAAAGCATATCAAACGCCTTCTTCACTATCCGATCTACCTGCGACTCCACTGTCAAGGAGCTATGAACCTGCACTCCAAGGTCTCTTTGTTCAGCAACACTCCCTAGGACCTTACCATTTAGTGTATAAGTCCTGCTAAGATTTGCTTTCCCAAAATGCAGATCATGTCTGATCCTTTATTGCAGTGCCATATCCCTTGATGCTTTTAATATAGAAAATTATTTTTCTTCAATATATTTAGTGACTTGTCCTCCACAGACTTCTGTGGCAGAACTTTCCACAGGTTCATCATCACAGAATCCCCACAGTCTGGAAACAGGCCATTCGGCCCAACAAGTCACACCTTTGGAGAGCATCCCATCCTATCCCTGCAACTGGACATTTCCCATGCTAATCCACCCTAACCTGCACATCTTTGGACTGTGGGAGGAAACCCACGCAGACACAGGGAGAATGTGCAAACACCACACAGTCACCTGGGGATGGAATCCAACCCAGGTCCCTCGTGCTGCAAGGCATCAGCACTAACCACTGAGCCAGCATGCCACCCCACAGGTTCACTGCCCCTTGAGTGAAGAAACATCTCCTCATCTCAGTCTGAAAGGGCCTACCCTGTATCCGGAGACTGTGCCCCTTGATTGTAGAGTCTCCAACCAGAGAAAATATCCTCCCTGCACCATGCGTGTCCAGCTCTGTTAGAATTTTATGATGCATTTCAAACAGATTCCCCATTATACTTGTAAAACCTAGTGAATACAAGCTCAATCGAACCAATTTCTCTTCGTAGGACAGACCTGTCAACCCTGGAAGACACAAAGTATTTGGGGGAGACAGTGCACTTGCTGAGTGAAAAACTGCAGAGTGGATGAGGGATAACCAGCCAAGGTCACAATGGACCACTCAAGACTAGGCAGCATGTTGGAAAATAAAATTAATGAAGTCAGCTTAGGAACCATTGTGGTACAGCAGTAGTACCTCGACCTCTGAGGCAGGAGACGCAGGTTCAAGTCCCAGAGGTGTGCAATAATATTTCTGATAGACTGATTTGAAAACATCTTAAGGAGCCAGCTCATATACTGAAAAACCATTGGCACACTCCTGCTTAACCAACGTCCAATATAAAATCGTTGAAGATGGAGAGAGAGAATCTCTGCGAAGGAGACAATTTAACACCAACATGCTGGTGCCACACCCCCACACTGCATTTAAAATACTACAGCGAGGCTGAAACAATTGCAATCACCCTGGGCTCAATCTACAAAGTCAACAGAAACAATCCCATTTATATCTCTCCAGTGCAGACAGGGGAGAGATAAAATTTAGCACGTGTGCCTTCTGTCATCCCCAAGGCGGTTTGACATCCATCACATAATTCACGAGCATTACTGTGCTTTGAGGACAGGTTGGACAGGCGATTTACTCTGCATACCTTAGCAGTTTATACCTTGGCAGCACATAGACTAAAAAGATGACCCCACTCTTTATCGAATGCAGTCACACACGACTGCACAGAGAACGATGAAATAAACATCTAAACCAGTTCAATTCTGTAATAACAGGTGGAGCGTGTGTTCATTCCAGTTTAATACTAGACGAACAGATGGGATATATATTTATGCCAATTTAGAACTGCACCAACAGATGGGACATGAATAATATTGCATTCGCCGATGGAAACTTTTTGTCACTCGCTCTAGACCCTTAACGGTGTGCTCCTGCTCTCGGAGACCCAGGTCTCGCAGTACCTGAGACATTCTGTGACCATGTGTAAGCCTGGGCTTTGAAATGGTGTGCCGAGAGGAAGTGTCAGTGCTTACTAAGGGAGACGCCAGGAGTTGGGAGGGAGTCAAGGTGACGGAGGAAGCAGACAGGACAGCGTAGCTGAGACCACAATGAGAATGTTATAGAGTCATAGAGATGTACAGTACAGAAACAGACTCTTCGGCCCAAACTCCTTCATACCGACCAAATATCCTAACGTAATCTAGTCCCATTGGCCAGCACTTGGCATATCCCTCCAAACCCTTCCTATTCATATACCCATCCAGATGCCTTTTAAATGCTATAATTGCACCAGCTTCCACCACTGCCTCTGGCAGCTCATTCCATACATATACCACCCTCTGCGTGAAAACGTTGCCCTTTAGCTCCCTTTTATATCTTTCCCCTCTCACCCTAAACTTATGCCCTCTAGGTCTGGACTCCCCAATCCCAGGGAAAAGACTTTGTCTATTTACCCTATCCATGCCCTTCATGATTTTATAAACCTCTATAATGTCTCCCCTCAGCCTCTGACACTCCAGATAAAACAGCCCCAGCCTGTTCAGCCTCTCCCTGTAGCTCAAATCCTCCAACCCTGGCAACACTCTAGTCAATTTTCTTTAACCCTTTCAAGTTTCACAGCATCCTTCTGATAGCAAGGACACCAGAATTGCACACAATATTCCAAACATGGCCTAACCAATGTCCTGTACAGCCGCAACATGACCTCCCAACTCCTGTACTCAATACCATGACCAATAAAGGAAAGCATACCAAACGCCTCCTTCACTGTGACTCTATTTTCAAGGAACTATGAATCTGCACTCCAAACTCTCTCTAGTCAGCAACACCCCTTAGGACCTTACCATTAAGTGTATAAGTCCTGCTGATTATTTGTTTTTCCAAAATGCAGTACGTCGCTTTTATCTAAATTGAACTCCATCTGCCACTCCTCAGCCCATTGGCCCATCTGATCAACATTCCATTGTACTCTGAGGTAACCTTCTTCACTGTCCACTACATTTCCAATTTTGGTGTCACCTGCAAACTTACTAACTATACCTCCTACGTTCACATTCAAATCATTTATGTAAATGATGAAAAGTAGTGGAGCCAGCATCGATCCTTGTGGCACTCCACTGGTCACAGGCCTCCAGTCTGGAAAACAACCATCCGCCACTACCCTCTGTCTTCTACCATCGAGCCAGTTCTGTATCCAAATGGCTAATTTTCCCTGTATTCCATGAGATCTAACCTTGCTAACCAGTCACCCATGAGGAACCTTGCCAAACGTCTTACTGAGGTCCAAATAGATCATGTCCAATGCTCTGCCCTCATCAATCCTCTTTGTTACTTCTTCAAAAAAAATTTCAATCAAATTTGTGAGACACGATTTCCCAGGCATCAAGCCATATTGACTATCACTTACCAGTCCTTGCCTTTCCAAATACATGTAAGTCCTGTCCCATAGGATTGCCTCCAACAACTTGCCCACCACTGATGTCAGGCTCGATGGTAAATAGTTCCCTGGCTTATCCTTACCACTCTTCTTATACAGTGGTACCACGTTAGCCAACCTCCAGTCTTTTGGAACCTCATCTGTGACTATCGATGATACAAATATCTCAGCAAGGGGTCCAGCAATCACTACCCTTGCTTCCCACAGAGTTCCAGGGTACATCTGATCAGGTCCTGGGAATTTATCTGATTGAATGGTCGAGCAGGCTTGAAGGGCCAAATGGCTGATTCCTAGCCCTAAGCCCAATATTCCCACATAATTCCTATAAATTAGCAAAAGACATTGAAATCGGACCATGCCTGAAGAGGAACTCTGAACCATATTTACATACTTGGGCCACATAGCATTGTAACCCCTTGTGACATCTTATACCACTTGGCAGAAAGCAAAGGATAGTTCTCTCCCTCTAATGAATATAAATTACATCACTTGGAGAGACTGAAAAAAGAAATGATGATGATGGCTCTCTCTGTTAAGATACAAGTACCACAAGCGGAAGGAGGTACTGAGACTTCGATTTCCACTGTGCTTTTCAAAGACTGTTACAAGCTGGTGGAATACCAGTCCAGAGTTGACTACGCAGTGAAATCAGGCATTAAGGCCAAAGGGTGAGCTTCATTATCACCTCCTGACTACCCAAAGCCATCAACAAGGCACAAGTCATGAGTGTGATGGCATACTCCCCACTTAAGCTCCTATAATCGTCACAAAACTTGACACCATCCAGGACAAAGCAGCTCGCTTGATTGGCACCACATCTAGAGATGTTACTTCTTCCACTTAACAATGTTCAGTCCACACTGCTGCTACTATCTACAAGATAGAAATTCACCAAAGATCTTAAGGTAGCATCTTTTTAAACACACAACCACTTTCATCGAGAAGGACAGGGCAGCAGAAACATGGGAACGCAGTCTCCTGCAAGCTCCCTTCCACACACCGCCCTGACTTGGAGATATGTCGCCGTTCCTTCCTAACAGCTTTGGTGGTCTAACTACATCCCATTGGCACAGCAGATCAAGAAGGCAGCTCACCACTACCTTCCCAAGGGTGACTACGGATGGACAATAAATGCTAGCCCAGGCCAGTGGCTCCCAGAACCCAACGAGTGGAAAAAACAAAAACCATCAGCAATTTGCATGTATCCATAAGATTGACCTCCATTCTTCTGCTGGTTTGATTCTGGGAGTCCACTTGAAATGGTTTTTCATAACAATAGGATCAGACATCTCCTTGAAGTTCTGAATTCACGCTGCTGACCCGATCATTATAACTAGAGATCTAGAATACAGCAGCTCCTGCAACAACTAAACAAAGCCCTGGTTAAGTCACATCTGGAGTGCTCTGCACAGCAGGAATCTACTGGCTTTGGACAGTGTAGATTTACCAGAATTTCCTGAGGCTCCAAGGGTTAGAACATAAGGAGGGATTATACAAACTATAGCTTGTGTTCCCTGGAATCCAGAAGGTTCAGGATCATTTGATTGGAGTCTTTCTTTGGAATTGCGGAAGGATTCCACAGGGTGCATGCAGACAAACTTGGAAAAGGAACATAATATTAAAGTCAAAGAGGGGTCTGCAAGAGAGAAGTTAGGAAATACTTTGGAAAGGTGTGGGACTCTCTCCCACAAGAAATAACAATAGATGATAGCTCAACTAATCATTGTAAAACCGAGGTTGTTAGATTGTAATTCAGCAAAGGATTAAAAAGGTGAGCAGCCCAAGTGACCAGGTACAGTTAGGATAAATAAGCCATGCTATGCCCAGATAGTAGCGCACATTCAAAGGGCTGAACAGCCTCTATCTGTTCCGATGTTCTTATGACTAGATCAGAACTTTCTCAGTTGAGGACAGAGTTGATTTATTTTCTCAAGCATCACTTGCTTTCAAGAAAGGTTTAATTTAATCTACCAGCAATATTGGAGCTCAAATGACTTGCATTCATCTAAGATTCCAGGTTGTGCAGCTGAGAGATAGATTTTAAACATTGCTAAAAGGGAAGAGATGAGGTCAAAACATAGAATCCATTTAATTCAAAAAGTTCTTTTTGCAATCTGGTGCAGCAACACAAGGCAGAAAATGGGACTTTGATCAATTAGTACAAAATGCCTGTTGGACAAAACATAATTCATGTGTGTTAATATAGATGGTCAATGTTAAAGAATGGGGAATAATATTTACCCACCTGTTCACATTTACCAGTAATTAGAGGTGTGATGCTGATTTTATTTTAAGAGCACTGTGAAAAGATTTTCATTAAAGGGCTACGCTTCAAGTCAACAATTATAAATCTCGCTGTCAGGATACACTATTTAGCAGAACATTTCTGTGCATGAATGACTGTAACAAATTCTTGATACATGGCATCAGGTTCAAGTTCTTTTAATTGTTCCTGGTTCTGCATGAATGTTAGATTCACATGCAATTAATCAGTGTGATTAATGACGAATCCTGCTTCTCTCCTTTAATTGATGACGTTGGATTTTTTAGTTTGGGTTGGTAATGATAGGACTGATGAAAATTCTCCCCTTTGTATAAACGGGTAGATGCTGACCATACCTGAATTTGTTAAGAGGGGTTTACCAAAAAATGACTGTTAAGCCAAGAGGCAAAAGCAGGAAGAAATATGCTCAAAGGAAGATCTCCCTCCTGTCCAGCAAATCTGCATGCTCAATTCCGGCAAGAAATAATCTGAAAGGGATTTTCAGTGCACATACATCCTTCAATTATTTGCTATTTTAAAGTACAGTAGTTCAGTTGTAATTTTACTGGATTAGTAATTTAGAACCACGGGATTTATACTTCAGAGACATGAGTTAAAATCCCAGCATAGCAACTGGGGATGGAATTTACAATCAATTGGTTAATAAATCTGGAATTAAATGCCAGTCTTATTATTAATAATTGTGAAAGGATGGCCTTGTTGTAAATACCCATCTGCTTCATTGAAGTCTACCAGGGGAGGAGAACTGGCAACTTTAACCCATTTTAGCCTACACATGACTGCTGACCCACAGCAATTGGGTTGCTTCTTAGCTGCCCACTGCTCCAGCAAGTCCTATCTGTTTTAGTAGGCAGTTGCTGGGGGAAACACTGTAAGCAGACTCCCATAATGGTGCCGGAAGACATCACATCCTCAATAAAGTGCTGGGTAATAAATGCTGGCCTTGGCAGTGACATTCACATTAACAGGAACATGTTAAAGCAAAGGCTAGTCTCCTCTTAACTTACCTGTTACGGTGGAATTTTAAATCTTAGGCCCCAAATTGAGTGCAATGCCTCATTGGTTCTGCCCTGCTGAATCTTCAGCCAATGAAATACGAGTTAAATTGAACCTGTAACACGTGTTCAATTGCCCGCAATCTTAAAAGCCCTATTACGAGAAATATGATGGCTATACTGAAAGAAAAGGCTAAAAATGTTAAAATCTCTAAGATTTACCACATTTCAGCAATTGAATGGAACCCTGGTTGATTTCTGTGGCACTTCCAATTAACTTCCATTGATTTCAAAACTGGAATCATGATCCTAATGTGGAGAATGAGAAAAAAAATACTTGGGGAAGAAAATAATAGTCAAATTGCCCCCAAAAGATATTTTCCCCCCCAACATGGACATAATCATTGCTCAGTCCTTGGAGCATGGGTGTTGGGACTTCATGTTGAGGTTGTAAAGGACACTGGTGAGGCAGCTTCTGGAATACTGTGTCCAGTTCTGGTCACCCAGTTATAAGAAGGATATTATTAAGCTGGAGGAGGTTCAGAAGAGATCTACCAGGATGTAGTTGGGTAAGGAAGGTTTGAATTATAAAGAAAGGCTGGATAGGCTGAGACTTCTGTCACTGGAGTGTAGGAGGTTGAGAGGAGACCTTACAGAAGTATATAAGATAATTAGGGGTACAGATAGTTTTAATGGTAGTTGCCTTTTCCCTAGGATGGGGGATTTCAAGACTAAGGGGCATATAATTAAGGTGAGAGGAGAGAGATTTAAAAAAGACATGAGGGGAAATTTTTTTACAGCAAGTGTGGTTCGTGTGTGGACGTGGGTCAGTTAAATGCTAAAAGACATTTGGATAGGTACATGCATAGGAAAGGTTTGGAGGCAACTGGGACTAGTTTAATTTGGGATTATGGTTGGTACGGACTGGTTGGACCCAACGATCTGTTTCCGAGCTGTATGAAAAGAAAATACAACTTTGAAAATAACACTTGAAGCAAAAGAATTACTAGTTCATAACCACCTAATTAAATCATAGAGTCATAGAGGTCTGCAGTGTTGAAAGAGGCCATTCAGCCATTTGAGTCTGGCCAAAAACAAGTGCCTAATTATTCTCATTACTATTGTATTTAAATGTTGCCACAAAATTGATATTTATGCCTTGATTAACAACTTTATTAGAAGATCACAGTCCTTTTAAAAAAGTCTTAGATATGGTAAGTGCTTTTTATACATCAATCATTCTGGGCACCGTCTAGTGAAAGCACTACTTCCAGCCCAGATAGAGATGATTATTTAATTCCCCTGTCGGTGACAACTAGAAACCTCACTGCAATAAGTGACCAGGTCTCATCTGATCGCCCACTCAGTGCATTCATTGGAGGATTGTTAAAGTCAGAGGACATTGTTGTCATCTTTGTCACAAGCCTGCTGTCATTCAAGAAAGGCATTTGCAAGCAAACTCTGTAGACTGTTTGCTGTAGCATGCTTTTCAAATAGACTTGCAAGAATTTACATATTCGAGTTGATCACATAATGAATTAAAGCTAAATGTAGTTTTTTTTTAGGTGAAGAGATGTTAAAGGCCAGGAAACAATTGGTTCATGGTAATGTTATTTAACCCTTAATGCAAAACCAGAAATGATGCTCCCATTGTTATATTTCTGTTTTGCTTCTGGAAACTTTCTTGACCACGGTGACCAGTTTCTGTTATAAAAATAGACTTGATCATGAACGATGGAAAAAGCTGACAGAAAGTCCTTACAGAGACAGGATTTTTAAGACTTCATAGGCATATCACAGATCAACACACCGTTGTGCCACTGTAATAGATTTCACCTTAATGCTGGTTTCATACTAAGAACTACTCTTGGGTCGAAATGATTATTGGTTTACAAAACTAACATTGTATTACATTGTATCTGAAAGGGTTAACTGGTTAGACAAGATAAACTCTGCCCATGAGATTGTAAAGGACTGTTCCTAGGATGTGCTAACCAGAGTTGGGTGTATCCTATGAGTTCTCAATGTTTTAATCAGAGGGACAGAGAGTTCCTGAATGATTTTTTTTGGTGTTGACAGCATGAAGCTAAAATATAATGTGTGATTATACTTAGGTTGAGCTTGATGTCTCACAAGAGACAATCATGTGTTTTAGTGTAATAATAACTAGCCACTAAATATTATGCAATAAACCTTTACTGCTTAATTAAGACAGACACTATCTTCTCCCTAAGGTGTGGCGTGGCCATCTTTCCCCACACAGTATGAGTAGCCCGAGTGAAACCAGTAAGAAGGATTGGTGGCAGCAGATCTCCCCAAGATACCCCAGATAGTTCCAGCAAAAAATACCCGTTTGCAAAATGCTGCTGGTGCTCATACACAACATACCAACTGAATAAAAACTAAGCAGAAATGCCTATTAAAGGCATGAAACTTTGTTCCACGTGGTCATATTCCAAATGGAATGCCAGAGGAAGCCCCTTATGAGTGTGCAAGGGCAGAAAGCAGAGGGATTAGCATGAGGTAATGAAGCTCGTTTGAAGAGCCAGTTCCAACACAATGGGCCGAAGGGCCTCCTTCTGCAGCGTAGCCATCCTTCTGCGATTCTCTGACTCATAAAGGACCCAAAGACAGACTCCATGAAAGTCCATGATTTTGTCAATTGCAGGCTGTCTGCTTATATCAAAGAGGCACAAACATACATAGAGTTTCAGAAGAATTTCGCAAATGAAACCAGCAACTTTTTTTAATGTGTGCATGGCTTTCCTCCTAATGGATCAGTTTGCAAGAACTACCAAAACAAAGATCTGGATGCTGAGGTCAGCATACAAGGGGTGAATAAGAAAAATTAGAAACTTCAGAAGACTAAAACTACAACGGTTTTTAGCAAAATAGATGGCTGAGGAATTGCTTTGTCCAAACGTGCAGTAAAATATATCTGCACCTATCAGGCCAACCTGAACTTCAAGATCTGAACATGCTGTAACCTCGGCAAACAGCCTGAAATGAATTTTCAAATGATTTTCCTAACAGATCATGGAATCCCAACAGTGCAGAAAAGATTATTCAGCCCATTAAGTCTGCACCGACCTGTCCAGACCCAGCCCCCCTCATTACTCCATATTTAGCATGGCCAATCCACCTAACCTGCACATTTTGGACTGTCAGAGGAAACCAACGCAGACACGGGGAGAAGGTGCAAACTCCACACAGACAGTCACCCAAGGCTGGAATCAAACCCAGGTCTCTGGTGTTGTGAGGCCACAGGGCTAACCATTAGAGATCTACTTATTCCAATTCCTTCTAAATCCATAACCTCTGCCATTTAAAAGGACAACGGCAACAGATACAGGGTGAACACCACCAACTGCAAGTTCCCCTCTATGCCACTCACCATCCTAATTTGGAAATATATTGTCATTCCTTCAGCTGAGTCAAATTCTTGATGCTCCCTCCCTAACAGCACTGTGGGTGTACCTACAATTCAGGTACTGCAGTGGTTCAAGGTGGTGGCTCACAATCACCTCTGTAAGGGTAGTTAGGGATGGGCAACAAATATTAACATTGTCAAGATGCCCACAAGCCGTGGATGAATAAAGTAAAGGTTGAACATCTTTTGGAGATAAACAGGACATTCCACACTGAGGGCAAGAAATCGTAGATATAGTCAGTTCTGCTATAGCATGTGTTTCTTCAACACGAATTGGCTTTAATGTAATTGAAGAATTTAGACAATTACTTGTAGAACGTGAACTTTCCTTACCTGTATTGGCTATAATGCAATTCCGGCCCCATTGGTTTAAATGGCGTGGCTATTGCGTGATTTTCCTATAACGTGAGATCTCACAAGAGCAGAGCTATCGCGTTATTAGATTAGATTCCCTACAGTGTGGAAACAGGCCCTTCAGCCCAACAAGTCCATACTGACCATCCGAAGAGTAACCCACGCAGACCCATTTCCCTCTGACTAACGCAGCCAACACTGTTATATCAGAACCGACTGTGCTATAAACTCCAGAAAGACCTTTACTGACAATCAGTTCATCAGAGTTAGTGGTTCCATCTTGTGTGGACAGTGATTAGCATTCAGTTCTGATGGAACAGGTACTCCTGATAGAGCTCACAATGCCATGTTTCCTCAGATATTCCATTTTCAGAACTAGAGGGCATTGGGCAAGAACGAAGCCAAGACAAGGAACATTAACACTTCCTGCATTCAAAAAACCCAAACTGACTAGAAGAGGTAGGAGCAGGAGTGGGTTACTCAATCCATCCAGTTTGCTCCACCATCCAATAGACTCATGGCTGATCTGATATTTCTCAACCCCATTTTCCTGCCTTTTCCCCATAACCATTGATTCCCTTGCTGATCAAAAATCTGTCTATCTCAGCCTTGAACCTACTTCCAAGCCAACTCCAACAGTCCAGTATTCCACAGATTCACTACTCTCTAAGAGAAGACAGTCATCCTCATCTTTGCCTTAAACGTGCTCAGTAACAAACATGTTGTTTTCCATTTACAATGCCACACAAGTTCAAAGCTAGGTGCAGACCACTAAGTTGAGAATGCATGGATTTGATCTGTTTTAAACAGACAATTTTTAGTTTGAAGTTGCTGAGGAAGGGTTAATGGCAAGTCTGTATCAGCAAAATAAAACCAGATGAATGGTCACATCAAAATAAACACTGCCCAGTTGAGGCCGATATCTGTTGCATTATACACAAATAAGAGGTGATGCAGCCAAAGTATCTAAGGTAAGTAAAGGAGTTGATAAGTAGCCAGAAACAATTTACTTTCATGGGGTGTCCACAACAAGGAAAATACTAGGACTGCTTCTACTAGTGCAGACTTACCTTAACTGGTTCAGTAACTGGCTGCGGTTACTACTCACTAACAAATAAAGCAAACTATTCTGATCAAACTTCTGATCCACACAGAGCCTTCCCAATTGTCACAGATTCATCACAGAAAGCATCTTTTCTGGGTCCATCACAGCTCACTATAGTAACTGCTCTGCCCAAAACCGCAAGAAATTACAGAGAGATCTGAACACAGTCCAGACCCAGTCCATCGCGAAAACCAGCCTTCCCTCCACTAGAGGGATTGGCATGTGGTAATGAAGCCTATATTCTTTGCTGCCTTGGAAAAGCAGCCAACTTAATCCAAGATCCCTCCCACCCCGGTTACACTCTCGTCCACCCTCTTCCATCGGGTAGAAGATACAAAAGTTTGAAAACATGTACCAACAGATTCAAGAACAGCTTCTTCCCCACTGTTATCAGACTTATGACCAGACCTCTCATATATATTAGGTTGATCTATCTCTGTAGCTGTAATACTATATTCTGCATTCTGTTCTATGACCCTGATGTACTTATGTAAGGTATGATTTGACTGGACAGCACACAAAACAATACTTTTCACTGTATCTCAGTACATGTGACAATAATAAATCAAATCGAATCAAAAATCAACTTCACCCATGCAGGCCCACGCTGTGGATCTTTCTGGATATATGAAACCTGGCATCCACGCTACATTATTCACAAATAAAACTGAGTATCACTCCGTCTCACAAGTGCAGGAAACTTGATTTACTAACAGAATGAAATAAGCCGATCTAGTTTAATGTTGCCAAGGCAACTGGGAAACAGCAGCCTATAAAGTTGAAGTCACCATTGTCCCAAATGATCATAAGGCTGCAGTCTCTCATTACAGGGAGGCGACTGGAGGGGAGTTTAACCTGAGAGTCATCATGCCTCAGGTAAGGGCAAAGCCTTCATGGTAACCTGAGCCGGTATGGGAATAAAACTCGGCATTGCAAACTAGCCATCCAGCCAACTGAGCTACATGACCCCTTTATGGCATTCTATACAGCTAAACTCAACAAAGAAAATCCATCATCTCATTCTGCATGGGCAAGGACCTGGTCTCCCATCATTCAGTCCCACATCACCATTGTTTTCCCAAAGCATTGAGATTTCATTGGGATTGTAATTTCCCTCCACTGCATTGAAATTGCATTGTGTAACTGATTGTCTATGGACATGTAAGGGATAAGGAAGAGGCCAGTGTATACATTCTGGTCAATTTTAAAACAGTATATTCCTTCTTCAGTCACTAAACAGGAATCAGTGCAGAGTCTCCAGAGCAGCTAAAGGTGAATCCAAAAAGAAAACTCAACGAAGGGCTCTGTGTAAATCTTCGCAAGTTGCAAATGAAATAAATAGCTGTAATTCAGAGTCTGGCACAATAGCATAAATCATTTAGCTGCAGGCTGGTGATTAAAGCTTACTAGAATTAACAGTCAATCTAAATTAAGCAGAGCCAACTAATTGTTATGAATTTGCATAAATCAAAGTGAATCTGATTTGAAAAGGCATCCTTGCAATTACAGGATTAACTCGGAATTAAATTCATTCTGGAGCTGTCTGAACCAGTGCAAACATCTGATCCTAATTAGATTCAGTTCAAGTGTCCCTTATGGACCTTTGACATGTTTTTCAATGCACAAGTGACATGTTATATAGACTGGTGAAACCATCGTGCAAACAGACAGCATCTCTCTTTGCTAAACTGTTTACACGGGAACAAATCTTTTCTGAAGATCTGTCAACATGTCTTCAGACTGCAACTTATTCCATAGTCACATTGAGGGAAGGTGCATGCAAACACTCTGGGACCTTTATTAGTGCTATAAACTGATAGATAGGATTCTTGATCTTGGGATCTTTCATCAGACACATTACTTAGGTCCATTTGGGTGATCAGCGAGTTACTAAGCAGAAATGGAGTGCCCATTTCGGAGCAAATCACTGCCGATGCTGGAATCAGTACTGAAAACAACAAATGCTGGAGATCACAGCGGGTCAGGCAGCATCGGAGAGAGAGCAAGCTAATGTTTTGACTCTAAATGCCTCTTCATCCGAGCTCACTATCCAAGGGCCTAAACAGTCACTCCAGGCGAAGCAACATTTCACCTGCACCTCCTCTAATCTTGTGTATTGTATTCGCTGCAGCCAATGTGGCCTACTCCACATTACAGAAACCAAACGCAGACCGGGTGACTGCTTTGCAGAACACTTCCAGTCTGTGCGCAAGCACGACCTCGACCTTCCTGTAGCCGGTCATTTTAACACAGTGTCCTGCTCGCATGCCCGCCCTGTCCTGGGTATGCTGCAGTGCTCCACAGTGAATCACAGCACAAACTGGAGGAACAACATCTCATCTTCAGACTGGGCACTCTACAACCTTCTGGACTGAATACGGAGATCAACACCGACAGATTGTGAACCCATTCCCATTCCTTCCCTTTCATTTAGCTTTACTTGCTCCATTCTCTGTCACCGAGTCCTTTCTTCCCTCTCCCCCACTCCACTGGGACTGTCTGTTCTTTCCAGTCTGGCAGTTAGACACACCATTATTCTGCCATTCTCACATTCCCATTAATTTCAACTACCAACATCTTTATTCGCCTCGCACTCCAATCCCAACTCCTCCACTATATCATAAATACTGTCCCCTCCACATTTCACATCAGTTCTAATGAAGAGTCATCTGAGACTCGAAATGTAAGCTTGCTCTCTCTCCATGGATCCTGCCTGACCTGCTGCGATCTCCAGCATTTTTTGTTTGGAGTGTCCATTTCATCAGATGCGAACAATAACTGGTGGAAATCCCACCTCAGCTCAGATGTAAGCATCAACGAAGTAACAGGCCACGCAGCAGACGTCTCGCCAATGTTGCCTCTTCCATCCTTCACCTAACATCCAGCGGCCTGGTCTAAGAAACTGAGAAACGGGGTCAGAAGGGGAGACGATGATCATGTTTCTCCACTGTCTCTCGGTTCAGAACATGACCGTTGCAATCCTTGGCGCATTACCAACATCAGCTGCAAAATACTCACTTGGCTCTTTACTCACGGTGGGTGAAGGGAGCCACTTGCAAACCACTACGGAAATAGTTCTGTTACAGAATGCGCATTCTAAATAAAGAGCTGCAATGCTTGGACACAAGCCTGGGATCACTTTGATCTCAGGGTACAGTTCAACAGAGCAAATGTCAGAAATAATGAGGCTCCTCAATAACCAGGGATGAAAGAAGAATTGCACACAATCACTTGGCTTTAAGTTAAAGACAAAAGAGGCTAAATTCTTATCTACTGCTTTTTTGAGGGTTGGGTAATCCAATAGGGACTGTTATTTGATAACAAAAACGAATATTAGGCCATAGAGTTTAACCTCCTCGCATTACACTTCAATCACTTAACACCCGAGGGCGCCTACCTCTAAGATTGATGACCGAAAGACTCTTCAATGTAACCACTTCAGAATTCATTTGGTAAACTCCCCGCTAGGACTGACCACTAAAGGTCTCAAGCTCAGTAACCACGCTGGGTTCAGCCAATGCAGAACTCAATTCACAAAACAATCGACCCATGATGTAAAGCAGTTTGATAGTTCGCTGGTCAAATTCTCCCGAGGAACATACAAACATTACATACCAAAGCTTGTTTCTCAGTCAGCCATTCTTTCACAGTCGACACCGCGATCTCAGCTGCATCGTCCTGAGGAAAGCCTGCAAGATAAGGAAAGATTTCTGTTTTCATTTCCAAAATAGTTTTATTTTTATTCACTCAGATATCAAATATTTGATACGGTAAAGTGGAAGATATCAATCTTTTGTTTCTCCACAAACAATTGCTCCACAATCCGATTTATAAGTGTGCAAACCCAATCAAGTCACTCCTTATTGGAGTGTGAAAAAGCGTGGCACTGGAAACGCACAGCCGATCATGCAGTGTCCGAGGAGCGGGAGAGCCGACGTTTCAAGCATTAGCTCTTCAATTCCTGACGAAAAGCTTATGCCTGAAACATCAATTTTCCTGCTCCTCAGATGCTGCCTGACCAGCTGTGCTTTTCCAGCGCCACACTCTCGTCTCTGATCTCCAGGATCTGCAGTCCCCACTTTCTCCCTTAATCGAGGGTGAAGAGTGTGAGGAGCTCAAAGAAGGAAAGTATTGGCTGCAGGGTAGGCTTCAGCAGTTGTACAGTTTCAATCAGGAAAGCAGTGTTTTGTCAGCTCGTGAGTATTTTTGCAAACAGTAAAAATAACCCTGAAAAAAACCCGCAATCTTATGGAAAGGCAGAGTAGATGGTCCAGATGGTCTACTCCTGCTCTGATTTCTTATGAATTTCTATAGCACCTTTCACAATCACCAGAAGTCGATAAAATATTTTTCAACTGTTGTAATTGTTGCAATGTAGAAAACACAGTGAACAGCTCCCTCTAAAAGCACTGTGATAATGACAGAATGATCTGTTTGTTAGGATGGTGACAGAAGATAAGCATTGTTGTAGGATTCATGGAGGATTTAATTAGCCCTTCACCTAAATAGCAAGATGAGAATGATTATGTTGAACTGGGAGAGCAGAGTTTGAAGAAGCATCACTGGACTCACAACGTTAACTCTGTTTCTCTCTCCACGGATGCTGCCAGACCTGCTGAGTTTCAGTATTCCGCAGAGACCACTTCCTCCACAACCACCTCGCTAGATCCATGCTGCACCCCGCCCCACTAACCCTTCAGTCCCGGCGCCTTCCCCTGCCACTGCAAGAGGTGTAAAACCTGAGCCCACACCTCCCCCCTCACCTCCATCCAAGGCCCCAAAGGATCCTTCCACATCCAGCAGAGATTTCCCTGCACATCCAAACACCTCATCTACTGTGTCCAATGCTCTCAATGTGGTCTACTCTACATAGGGGAGACAGGACGCCAACTTGCAGAACGTTTCAGAGAACATCTCTGGGACACACGTACTAAACAACCCCACCACCCTGTGACCGAACACTTTAACACCTTCTCCAACTCTGTCAAGGGCATGCAAGACCTGTGCCTCCTCCACCGCCAAATTCTAGCCATCTGACGCCTTGAGGAAGAATTCCTCATCTTCCGCCTTTGGACCCTCCAAATACACGGCGTCAATGTTGATTTCACCATTCCTGGTGAAGAGCTCATGCTTGGAACGTCAACTCTCCTGCTCCTCGAAAACTGCCTGACCTGTGCTTTTCCAGCACCACACCTTTGACTCTGATCTCCAGCATCTGCCGTCCTCACTTTCTCCTAGATCTGCTGAGTTTCTCCAGCAACTTGTTTTCTTGTTTTTGAGCAGTTTGGGATCTCGGTTTAAAGTCTCATCTGACAGACAAACAGGATAGACACTGTCCTTTTTTTTAATTTCAAAACATACGTTATTCATAAAAATATCTTTGTATATCGCGATTTTTAAGAAGATTTATAGTTCAGGTTGATGATAAGTATGTAAGTTAGCTCGCTGAGCTGGAAGGTTTGTTTTCAGACCTTTTGTCACCATGACTAGGTAACATCATCAGTGAGAGTCTCCGGTGAAGCCCTTGTGCTATGTCCCATCTCTCTAATTATAGGTCTTGGTTTCTTAAGGTGGGTGATCTCATTTCCAGGAAACTCTCACTGATGATGTTACCTATTCACGGTGACGAAACGTCTGAAAACAAAGCTTCCAGTTCAGCGAGCAAACTTATATACTTATGTTTGTGTATACTTGGTCACAAATGCAGTTCGGTTTTGTACAATAGCATATCAAGGAACCAAACAAACACTGGAGTTTGACTCTTTCCAACAAAAAAACCAAAAGTGTCTCTTGCACAAGATTATATTTACAAGCATTTGAAGCACAAGGAGGGTCCAATAACTGAACAAATGTCATTTAACTTTAGTGGAATGACCTCAGACAGTGGCCTTTCCCCACTGCACCTTGTGGTACCTCCTCAGTACTGTTACTATGAGGCTCAAGAATCTGTTGATGCTGTTGTTGTGATGTACCTTTGAGTGGGCATGCTTCTGTTTTTGATACACATCGCTAGCTGGCAAATGATCTAATGTACAAAGTTATTGAGTCTGTGTCAGACGTGTGAACAAGTTCTCCACCTGTGTAACACTTCTCAAATCCTCAATAAATTAACATACATGTTCTCGTGTTAACCAATCTATTGTGTGTGGTTAGTGCCTCCATGCTCATCTGCTAAGTCAGAACAAGGAGAAATCCACTGACTTTATAAAGGTGATCCAGTTTTAAAATGTGGACTAACAGTGAAGGACCCCTTTAACATTTCTATGCGATGCGCACAATTCAACACTAACTTTAACTTGTACCGTACCTTCAACATTTAAAAAAACTCAAAGCATTTCAATTAACAATTGCGACTTGTGAAACAAAACTGCTTATATTGAAATTGTTTAAACAAAAAAAAAATCAATTCATTAATGAGATTGAAGCAGGTCAACCTGGTGTTAAAATGAAATTATTATTCTATTGTATAGGAAACCTACAATACCATTCTTCGCTCATTCAAGCCATAGTCTGTGTTTCAGTAGGCAAAGGAAATCAATATGTTCAGATGCAAGGTGCTTAATCTCTGCTTACATATGGAGTAAATCCCTTCATTATAATTTCAGCAGTGCCAACATCTGTGAATCTCAAAGGAGCTAAATGTAGGTGGTAGTGGAGTTCTCAAGCAAACGCCAATGTTGTGGCATGGGACCCATCACAGACTCCTTCCAACTTGTTCCCCGAATTGACCCAGAATATTGGAAACATTCCTTTGAGAACTGCTGAACATTGTTAATCCTGAAACTTCTGTGTACGCTTATTCATTCAGAATATCCAGCCACTGCTGGGTCGACCGCACTAGAGAAAGGACAAGCTTTGAAGATCAGTTTCAGGAATCTGGCAATTTCCTCTGGAACTGAGTGGTTAGTTTGAGCGAAATTGCTGAGTTGTCCATTCCATCACGCTGATTCATAGAAACAATTAACAATCAGTTCCTGACAGAGCATGACATTTAATGTCAATAGTGAACCCGTGTCAATGCAACAGGATTTAATCAATAAAAGGGTGTTTGCTGAAATCTCAAAATGTCCTTGATACGCTATAAGATCTTCCTGCTGACTTTTCCAGTTGCCAATTCCCGTACCTCTATGTACAATGGAGGCTGATTGTATAAACACGTCACACTACAGGACCAGCATCCATTAGTGGGAACATTTGGGCACCTCCTCTGGTGGCAAGGTGTAAGTACGATATCAAGAGTGTGGTGCTGGAAAAACACAGCAGGTCAGGCAGCATCCGAAGAGCAGGAGAATCAACAGTTCGGGCAAAAGCCCTTCATCAGGAAACCCTTTTGCCCGAAATATCGATTCGCCTGCTCCTCGGATGCTGCCTGACCTGCTGTGTTTTTCCAGCACCACACTCTCGAATCTCATCTCCAGCATCTGCACTCCTCACTTTCTCTCAGCCATTCTTTGCCTTGTTCCCTACAATTTGCACATTAAAGCCTGGAAAGGATGTTTGTCATGATGCTATGTAAGTACATGGTTTAATTCAACATATTTTTGTCACTTCTACTGCAAACATTTAAATGATGCACGTTATCAGTAAAAGTTAGACCATCTGAAACTCACCGTATCAAACTAATTTAAACACTACATGTAATTAACTTCTGTGATTACCAGTTTTGTCTCAAATAATTACTTTGTGTGGACAGCTACAATCCCATGGGCTTGTACTTAGATATATCAAAATGTCAGGCCCATGTATCTGGAACCTGAATTAATTTTATGATGTACTTAATTATTTCAAAGTCAGTGTTGAACTGCTCGAATGACTTATTTTTAAATTAAGGAAAGGACTGTCACTTACGGATACCTGAAAATAGCTTGAAAAATTCAATTGCCAATCAAATGGCAAAATCTTTTGGTTCACCGGCCTTACTCTGCAAAATGACTTTCCCCAAAGTTACTGCTAACCCAGAAGAAACATCCATTGAAAAAAACCCAGTAACACTTGGAGATGAATGCACTGGTCACACTACAGCTTCATTCTGATGCATAAAAGGCGACCAGACCAGGACATGTCATTAGCAGTTTTACTGGTCTTATCTTCTGGGAAAATGCCCTTCACCTATGGTTACAAACCACAATACACCAGGTTATAGTCCAACAGGTTTAATTGGAAGCACTGCTGCCTCACAGCGCCAGAGACCCGGGTTCAATTCCCGAGTCAGGCGACTGACTGTGTGGAGTTTGCACATTCTCCCCGTGTCTGCGTGGGTTTCCTCCGGGTGCTCCGGTTTCCTCCCACAGTCCAAAGATGTGCAGGTCAGGTGAATTGGCCATGCTAAATTGCCAGTAGTGTTAAGTAAGGGGTAGATGTAGGGGTATGGGTAGATTGCGCTTCGGCGGGTCGGTGTGGACTTGTTGGGCCGAAGGGCCTGTTTCCACACTGTAAGTAATCTAATCTAATCTAATCACTAGTTTTCGGAGCGCCACTCCTTCATCAGGTGGTTGTGGAGGGCACAATTGTAACACACAGAATTTATAGCAAAAGTTTACAGTGTGATGTAACCGAAATTATACATTGAAAAATACCTTGCTTGTCTGTTAAGGCTCTCATCTTTTTTTAAAAGCAGTTAACCTGAGAATGTAACTTTTAAAAAAACGTTTTGTGATTTACATATGAAAGAAGTGAAACTATCATGGTCATTCTAACAGATGAGAGCCTTAACAAACAATCAAGGTATTTTTCAATGTATGATTTCAGTTACATCACACTGTAAACGTTTGCTATAAATTCTGTGTCTTACAATTGTGCCCTCCACAACCACCTGATGAAGGAGTGACACTCCGAAAGCTAGTGCTTCCAATTAAACCTGTTGGACTATAACCTGGTGTTGTGTGATTTGTAACTTTGTATACCCCAGTCCAACACCAGCATCTCCAATTCACCTATGGTGATTATGTCAGGCTATCGGTGATGCATTAGATTAGATTTGATTTGATTTGTTACAGTCACATGTAGCAAGGTACAGTGAAAAGTGCTGTCTTATGTGCTTTACAGGCAGATGGTGCTATACAAGTGCAGCAGGGTAACAGAACGGGGTGTTCCAGCTGCCGAGAAGGTGCAGAGAGAGATCAACATTAATATTAAAGAGGTCCATTCAAAAGTCTGATAACAACGGGGAAGAAGCTGTTCCTGAATCTCTTCAAACGTGTATGCAAATGTTTGTATCTTCAGCCCAATGGAAGATGGTGGAAGGGAGTATAACTGGGATGGGAGGGATCTTTGATGATGTCAGTTGCTTTCCCAAGGCAGTAGGATGTATAGATGGAGCCAATGGATTGGAGGCTAGTTTGCCTTATGGACTGGGCTGAGTTCACAGCTCTCTGTATGTCTTGCAGTGTTGGGAACAGCAGTTGCCATAGTATTGCTGTGATGCATCCAGATAGGAACCTTTCGATGCCCATAAAAGCAAAGTACCTCAGATGCTGGAAATCTGAAACGATTCCAGATAACACTGGAGAAACTCAGCAGGTTCGGTAGCATCTGTGGAGAGAAAACCAGAGTTAATGTTTTGAGTCCAGTGTGACTTTTCTCTAGTACTCTGAGTGATACTGCACTTGAAATATTAACTCTGCTTCTTTCTTCTCAGGTGCTGCTGAGTTTCTCCAGCATTTTCTGTGTTAGACTCATGTACCACAGTGGATAGAGGGGTACCAGTAGATATGTTGTATTTGGACTTCCTGAAGGCATTCGACAAGGGATCCCACCAAAAGTTTCTTCATGAGATATGAGCCCATGGTGTTGGAGGTAGTATATTGGCGTGGATAGAGAATTGGCTGATGGGCAGGAAACAGCGAGTCAGAGGGAGGGGTTCGTTTCCAATTGGCGACCCATAACCAGTGGGTTCCACAGGGATCAGTGCTGAGACCGCAACTGTCATCAATGCATATTAATGGCTTGGAGGAAGGAAGTGAATGTACTGTAAACAAATTTGCAGACGACACAAAAATAGGTGAAAGGCACGTTATGAGAGGGAGTTGAGAGCGTGGTGCTGGAAAAGCACAGAGAAGGTCAGGCAGCAACCGAGGAGCAGAAAAATCGACATTTCGTGCAGGAGCCCTTCATCAGGAACGAGTGGGACACAAACAGCATACAGGGAAATATTGATAGGTTAAGTGAGTGCGCAAAATGTTGGCAAGTAGAGAATAATGTGGGAAAATGTGAAGTTCTTCATTCTGGAAGGGAGAACAAAGAACATTATTACTTAAATGTAGAAAGACTGCAGACAGCTGCAACACAAAGGGACGGGGGGGGGGGGGAACTTGTACATTAAACACATAAAGTTAGCACATAGGTGCAGCAGGTAATTAGGCAGGCTCATGAAATGTTGGTTCTCATTTCAAGGGGACTGGAGTATAAGAGTGGGGAAGTCTTACTGCAACTGTACAAGGTGCTGGGAGACCATGTCTGGCGTACTGAGAACAGTTTTGGACCTCTTATTTAAGAAAAAGATAATTAATTGGAGGCAGATCAGGGAAGGTACATGAGGATGATCCCTAGTATGAGAGGGATTGTCTTATAAGCAAAGGTTAAACTGGCTGGGATTCTACTCACTGAAGTTTCGAAGAATAAGAGGTGATCTCATTGAGACATATTGGATTCTTAAGGGGCTTGACAGGGTCAATACTGAGAGGACATTTCCCCTCATGGGAGAGGCTAGGACCAGAGGGTACAGACTCAGAATAAAGGGGCACCAATTTCAGACGGAGATGGGGAGGAATTTCTTCTCTCAGAGGGTTGAGAGTCTTTGGAACTCCTTGTCACAGAGAGCTGTGGGGGTAAAGTCCTTGTATATATTTAAGGCTGGGTAGATAGATTCTTGATCAGTCAGGGAATAAAGTGTTAAGGGAAAAGAGCAGGAAAGTGGATGTGAGGAATGTTGAATCAGCCACAATCCTATTAAATGGGGGAACAGGTTTGAGGGGCCGAATTGCCTGCTCCTGTTACTATTCTTATTCAATTGTTTGCATTTTGGTGGCTTGTCTATATGTAGACTTGATTGACTCAATTCAGCATTTCCTCCCCCCGAGTTCCAGCCTGACAATTCACGCTAAAAAGGGACCCCTGAAGTGATGAAGTGAAATGGAGTTAATTCAACCAATTCTCTCTAAACAACAGGTGTACACACTATGAGTTTTCATTGGATCTTCTGCAATATCTGACTTAGACCAGAAGGAAAAGGAGCAGAATTAGGCCATTCAGCCCATCGGATCTACTCCACCATTCAATCATGGGTGACATGTTCCTCAACCCCATCCTCCAGCCTCTTCCCTGTAACCCTTGATTCCCTTACCAATCAAGAACCTATCTATCTTGGTCTTAAAGGCACTCAATGGGAACTATAGACCAGTGAGCCTGATGTCGGTGGTGGGCAAGTTGTTGGAGGGAATCCTGAGGGACAGGATGTACATGTATTTGGAAAGACAAGGACTGATTAGGGATAGTCAACATGGTTTTGAGCTTGGGAAATCATGTCTCACAAACTTGATTGAGTTTTTTGAGGAACTAATAAAGAGGATTGATGAGGGCAGAGCGGTATATGTGATCGATATGGACTTCAGTAAGGCATTCGACAAAGTTCCCCATGGGAGACTGATTAGCAAGGTTAGATCTTATGGAATACAGGGAGAACTAGCCATTTGGATACAGAACTGGCTCAAAGGTAGAAGACAGAGGGTGGTGGTGGAGGGTTGTTTTTCAGACTGGAGGCCTGTGACCAGTGGAGTGCCACAAGGATTGGTGCTGGGTCCTCTACTTTTTGTCATTTACATAAATGATTTGGATGTGAGCATAAGAGGTACAGTTAGAAGTTTGCAGATGACACCAAAATTGGAGGTGAAGTAGACAGCGAAGAGGGTTACCTCAGATTACAAAGGGATGTTGATCAGATGGGCCAATGGGCTGAGATGGAGTTTAATTCAGATAAATGCGATGTGCTGCATTTTGGGAAAGCAAATCTTAGTAGGACTTATACACTTAATGGTAAGGTCCGAGGGAGTGTTGCTGAACAAAGAGACCTTGGAGTGCAGGCACATAGCTCCTTGAAAGTGGAATCGCAGGTAGATAGGATAGTGAGGAAGGCGTCTGGTATGCTTGGAGGATTTGAGCTATAGGGAGAGGCTGAACAGGCTGGGGCTGTTTTCCCTGGAGCGTCGGAGGCTGAGAGGTGACCTTATAGAGGTTTACAAAATTATGAGGGACATGGATAGGGTAAATAGGCAAAGTCTTTTCCCTGGGGCCGCGGGGTCAAGAACTAGAGGGCATAGGTTTAGGGTGAGAGGGGAAAGATATAAGAGAGACCTAAGGGGCAACTTTTTCACACAGAGGGTGGTACGTGTATGGAATGAGCTGCCAGAGGAAGTGGTGGAGCTGGTACAATTACAATGTTTAAGAATCATTTGGATGGGTATATGAATAGGAACAGTTTGGAGGGATATGGGCCGGGTGCTGGCAGGTGGGACTAGATTGGGTTGGGATATCTGGTCGGCGTGGACAGTTTGGACCAACAGGTTTGTTTCCATGCTGTACATCTCTATGACTTGGCCTCTGCAACCCTCTGCACAGATTCAGGGCTTAGAGGGAATTGGGCCAATTACTGGCAAATGGGCCTGGATTCATTGAGGATATCTGGTTGGCATGGATGAGTTGAACTGAAGGGGTCTGGTTCTGTGCTGTACATCGCTATGGTTTTATTACTGGCTGAAGAAATCCCTTCTCATTTCAGTTCTGAAGTGTCATCCTTTTATTCTGAGGCTGTGCCTTCAGATCCTAGTCTCTCCTACTACTGGAAACATCTTCTCCACGTCCACCCTCTCCAGGCCTCTCAGTATTCTGTATAAGTTTCAATCAGATGTTCCCTCATCCTTCCTATCCGCCAACTGAATCTGCATGTTAACCTGGATAATCTCGAAGTGGGACTCCCAAGTCTCTTTGTGCTTCAGATTTCCGAAGCCTTTCCCCGCTTAGAAAATAGTCTACACTCCTTTTCCTACCAAAGTGCATAATCCATGATTTTCCCTTATTGTTTTCCATCTATCACTTGTCTTCAACTTTTCTGTAATGCACTTATCGATAATTTTGAATAAAATACATGATTGCAAATATAAATAAAAGTCTCTGGACTGTGACTGTCCACCGATATACTCTTCCTTGATGAGAGAAAACAAAGTTAACATTGTGCATTTCCACAGATGCTGCCAGACCTGCTGAATTTCTCCAGCAACTTCTGTTTTATTCCAGGCTTCCACAATTCTTTGTTTTACTTTGCTGACCCTGAGAATGTTGGCTCCTTTTCACAAATAAGGTGCTCCATCCCCTTATGTACTGTCATTCACATTTCAGATCCTCGTTCAAGTGTCAAGATGAGAGTGGGGCTGGAAAAGCACAGCAGGTCAGGCAGCATCCGAGGAGCAGGAAAATCGACGTTTCGGGCAGGACCCCTCCATCAGGAATGATGAAGGCTTTGTGTCCGAAACGTCGATTTTCCTGCTCCTCAGATGCTGCCTGACCTGCTGTGCTTTTCCAGCCCCACTCTCATCTTGACTCTAATCTCCAGCATCTGCAGTCCTCACTTTTGCCTTGTTCAAATGTGATTGCTTCAACAGATCTTTGCACAGAATAACACAAACTACTCATTGTTCTGAAGAAGAGTCGGACTGGACTCGAAATGTCAACTCTGTCTGTCTGTCTCTGTCTCTGTCTCTCTCTCTCTCTCTCACACACTTTCTTCAGAGTTAAAAATGGCACAACATCAGGTTATAGTCCAACAGGTTTATTTGGAAGCACTAGCTTTCAGAGCGCCGCTCCTTCATCAGGTAACAGGTTGTTGACGAAGGAGCAGTGCTCCGAAAGCTCGTACTTCCAAATAAATCTGTTGGACTGTAACCTGATGTTGTGTGATTTTTAACTTGGTCCACACCAGTCCAACACTGGCATCTCCTCAGCGAGACTCTCTACAGGTGCTGCCAGACCTGCTCAGTTCTTCCAGCATTCACTGTGCATGCTTCCAATTTCCAGAGTCCACAGTATTTTGTTTTTATACATAATCTTTATCAGTCCTTTGTGTCTCATGTGTACTGAGTTTCTGCATTCCCAGCACAGATTTAGCCTGTTGTCTTGGATTGCAATGCAAGGTCAAAGACAGTGAGACAAGGCATTCTGACCTCATCACACTTCAATTTAGCATCCAAGAAAACAGAGCTTTGTAATCATGACAAATTTAGCTTGCTTTGTTTATTTTTCAGACACGGCGACACTCTGTCCTTTGTGAAAATCTCGACAGAAGTCTTGCACAGTAATGGGATTAAAAATCTCGATCACAGAATCTGTTCTGGCAGCCCCAACCCTATTCCCCTGCAATTCAACATAAATTGATGCTAAATTGGCAATCTCATTGAGGGAGATCAGAGAGACTGCTGATTCTGGAAATGAGAACATTCGGAAGGCTGCAGTAACAGCAGCTCACTCAAGCTTGAGGTTCAAAGCAGATTGGTTTTAATTTTCTAACAAGCACTTCAATGTATTTCGTGACGCTAACCAACACTCCTGCGTACGCCTGTTTTTTTTATGTGTTCTTATATCCTGAGATCTGCTTTCCCAAAACATAAGACAATTATATGTTTCGGTCACTAATTTCTCTCTTCCCCCTGTCCAGGTATCCTACATACGAAATACAGTCAAGATAAAGGACAGGCAAAATAGCCCGAGGTTTCTGAGAACGTCTCTCTTCAGCCAACTTCTCCCTTGTTTTTATTATGGGGTGTCAGATGTCACTGGCAGGGCCAGCATTTGATGCCCATCCCTAACTGCCCCTTGAAGTGAATGGCCCGCTAGCCCATTACGGAGTGAAAACCTTAAAATAAAAACCGAGGATGCTGTAAACTAGGAACCAAAACAGAAATTGCTGGAAAATCTCCACAGATTTTGCCAGATACTGCTGAGCTTTTCTCGCAATTTCTGCTTTTGAATCCATTTCAGAGGGCAGTTCAGAGACAACCATGGATTGCAGTGGATCTGGAGTCTTGTGTAGGCCAGACCAGATAAGGATGGCAGATAAGGAAGGCAAGAGTGAACCAAATGGGTTGTTACACCAATTGATGCAAGCTCCATTGTCACCGAGATTAGTTTCGAACTGACCTACCACAATGCGACAGGGAATGGAGCCTACATTTAGTGCCAGCCTGCAGTCAGGATCCTAGCTCTTGTCCTATCCATGACACTGCAAGTTCCATCACACTGTGCCTCCAAGCTGCTCCTCAGTTATCTTTCACAACACCACTGAATCAGTGCAGAGCTCTGTATTAGCAATCCAGCACCTTCGCTGCAAGGGGATCTAATAATCTGGAAATAAGAGTCTAATTATGACCATAAACCTATTGCCGATTGTACTGAAAAACCTATCTGGTTCACTAATGCCCTTGAGAAGAGGAATCTGCCATCCTTACCTGGTCTGGCCTACATGTGACCCCAGACCCACAGCAATGTGGTTGACTCTTAACTGCCCTCTGGGCAATTACGGATGAGGCAATAAATACTGGTCTGGCTAGAGAAACCCTCATGAAAGAAAAAGATCCAAACAGGAGATCTTGACATGAGCAAATACCTTGCATTCTAATAAATTCACCCAAAATAAAATTTGTCTGGCTGCTGAGAAACACAACTCCTCTAAGTGGAAAGCCTTTTGTTCAAAGTTGTAAGGAATTATCAAAAATAAACATTTTCCTGGAAACAACCCTCCGTTTTAATCACTGACAATCCTGGATAAAGACAAGAAAGTGTCTGTCAAACTCATAATGCAATCCCCACTATAGCTCTCATATATGATTTTTAACAAGTTTCATTGCAAACTCATGAATCAATTCTGCCCGGATTAACTTTTCATCAGAATATCCACTTTCAATCTTTATCTCTGGAGGCGCACTCGAAAGCTGCGTCTGACAATTACACGTTTCAGCACAGCCTCTCTGCAAAATGTGATGGGCAGCAGCGTAGCTACTTCAACACTGAGTCCATCAGCCGAAGACTGACTCTCCTGTCCTTCATTTGTGCACACTGCAATCTCAGAGAACGTGCGAGAATCAAATCGCTCGAGAGAAAAGTCACTGCTGGTGCCTCCCTGTCAACTGATTTTGTGAGCAGCTCGGACAATTTTTGACAAAAAGCTCAATTTCACTGAAGATAAAAAAGAAAGGCCCCAGTGAGGTAATGAGAGGAGTGCAGGTCCAGTTTGCTGCAGTGTGTGCCTGCTCAGAATACTGAAGAGGACAAAAAGCACTGAACAGTGTCGATGATTCTCGAGCAAAGCTGAGGGTCAGAGACAAGGCAGTGAAACAGGACTGAAACCTTTCAATACAACACAGCTCGCAGCATAGCATAACAGTCCCACAGCATTAATTCAGAGATATTTTCGGTCGCATACCAATAATATAAACATTGCATTCTGAATGAGCTTCCCAATGCACAGAGATTTTACATTCACTGCACAGTTAGGTTATATTGAGTTTGCGTTCTCGTTTCTATGCTCATTAAGATGAGTGATGCCAAGCCTGAGAATGGAACACTTTCCACTTTTGCAATTACTGGCAGTGTCAATACAGTTCAAGGTCAACTCACCTACCACCTACCCACCCTGCAATCTCTCCCAGACTACTAGAGGTCTGGTGGATTGCCTCATCGACTTGCCCCACCCCATCAGCATAAGTTCCACCATCTTCTCTCCGGTATGTCTCAGGTACAGCACCCATCTCCTAGCAGGCCACATACTCCACCTCTCTCACTCCTGCCTGCAACATCTAGCCTCACTCCACTCCCTGAAAGCTCTAACCCTGCATGCTCACTGCGCTGCCTACTCACTTGAAGCACTGATAGCTACGCTGCCCACTTTCACCTGCCATAACACCTCCTTCTCATTCCAGGAGTAAAATAGCCCACAGCAGGGTGGAAAGACTCTTTCTATGAGAAAGTGAGGACTGCAGATGCTGGAGTCAGAGTTGAGAGTGTATTGCTGGAAAAGCACAGCATATCAGGCAGTATCCGAGGAGCAGGAGAATCGATGTTTCAGGCGTAAGGTCTTCATCAGGAATGTACCAGTAGCTCCTGACCCTCCTGCCCCTCGGATGCTGACTGACCTGCTGTGCTTTACCAACACCACACTTTTCGACTCAAGACTCATTCTGTCAAGCCAAGACTCAAGGTTTCTTCCCACACCGGCTGAGGACACCACAAAGCTCCCACAATCGTGACCCCACTGCTTTGTCTGAAGTGTGGTGACCCTTAGGTCAAACTCCTCATGTGCTGCTCCTAATGAGAGAGCAGCCTTAGGCTCCTCTGGGACAATGGCAGCTTGGCTTTTTATGAAACAAGGGAAAGTGGAGAATCATTTGGAGGATAAATTGGAATCCACATTATCGGAGGGATGTGATCGCACTGGAGAGGGTGCAGAGGGGATTTACCAGGACATTGCCTGGGAGTTGAGCGCTTCGGTAATGAAGAGAGATTGGACCGACTGGGGTCGTTTTCCTTGCAGCAGTGGAGACTGTGGTTTAAATGTTCAAAACTACGAGGGACATAGACAGAGGAGAAAGGAAGAAATTTCTCCCTTTGGTGGAGGGATCAGTGACCAGGGTCGGAGGGGGGGGAGACGGGGGAGGGGGGGGGGAATAGATTTAAGGTAAGGGACAGGAGGTTTAAGGGAGACGGGAGGAAGTTCTCTTTCACCCAGAGGGTGGGGGGAGTCTGGAACTCACTGCCTGTAAGAATGGGAAAGGCAGGAACCCTCCAGGTTTAAAGCTGCTGACTGTCTGTCTCAGTCAACTCCAGTGCATTTGCAGGAATGATGGAGATAGTGACGTTGGATAATTAAGAAGCATTTAGATGCACACTTACAATGCCAAGAAAACAAAGCTGTGAGCCAAGTGCTGAGAAATGAGCTGAGAACAGCTGTCTTGTTTCTGACCAATGCAGACTTGATAGACTGTCCCCTCTTTGACTATGACTGTATCGGAATTCACCATGAGACTCTCTGAATAAGATGTTTCGGCAGGTACAGGGGAATTGACCCACATCTTGTATACTTTATTGTGCACTTTATAGCAAAGGGCGGGAGGGAATCTTTTTGAATAACATTGAGGAGTGAGGAGATGGGATGAAATCTCCCCCTTGGCCAGTGCAGGGTGGATGAGATCACCTGCAGTGTTCTGCCCCCGGTAAGATCAGCTAACTGTGTTCTCAAATTAAACCTGGCGCATTACAGCTCTCTACGGTTCAGCAAACCGCTACATTGTATATGCTGAACAATCAGGAGGGGAAATCCACAACCAGGAACTATCCTCTCCTGAATGATCATGGTTCTTCTAAAGTACATAGATGGGCCCTTGAAATACTCTTCAAGGCTACGGGCCAAGTGGGTTTTGTGTCGATAGGTGCAGACTCAATGGGCCGAAAGGCCTCTTCTGTGCTATATGACTCCATAACTCTGTAAATGAGGTTTTGGAGAATGAACCAAATCCATTTTTACTGAAGAAGTGATGTATAAATTATGCAGAGATGTCACAAATTGCTTCCTTAATCACCTGAAGGTGAACAAATTAACCTTCTAACCAAAATGACAAAAATTGATTTTACATTCTTTTGGTGGGGGGGAAGGGGGGGGGGTCGGGGGAAATGAAAGCCTGTCATCAGACTAATGAAGATAACTCATTGGTAATCTAGGCTATGTAGGACTTAAGTTTAACAGAATAAGTCCAACCCAACAAACTTCTAAACTTAGAGTTATAGAGTCATAGAGATGTACAGCACAGAAACAGACCCTTCGGTCCAACCGTCCATGCCGACCAGATGCCAGCACCCGGCCCATATCCCTCCAAACCCTTCCCATTCATATACCCATCCAGATGCCTTTTATATGCCACAATTGTACCAGCCTCCACCACTTCCTCTGGCAGCTTAGGTCTCTTTTATATCTTTCCCCTCTCACCCTCAACCTATGCCCTCTAGTTCTGGACTCCCCCACCCCAGGGAAAAGACCTAGTCTATTTACCCTATCCATTCCCTTCATGATTTTATAAACCTCTATAAGGTCACCCCTCAGCCTCCAACGCTCCAGGAAAAACAGCCCTAGCCTATTCAGCCTCTCCCTATAACTCTCAAATCCTCAAACCCTGGCAACATCTTTGTAAATCTTTTTCTTTAAAGTTTTTCAAATGTAATCTGTTCTTAAGAAGAATGAATCTCTGTACTTGAAACATTAATTCTGTTTCTCTCTTCACAGATACTGTCAGACCTGCTGAGTTTCTTCAGCACTTTGCATTTTGGTTCAAAAGTAGTCTCCTTATGAAGCCTTTGTTTTCTGTCATTATTTCAAGTTTATCTGATCTATTGTACGGGGATGCACAGTTCTGAATGGGGTTTGAGCTGAAGAATGCCTTATTATCACCTACTAAGATGACAGAATAGAATAGAATCCCTAGAGTGTGGAAGCAAGCCATTCGGCCCATCCCAACCTTCTGAAGAGATTCTCACCCAGACTTGCCCTATAACCCTATATTACCCACCTAATCCACGCATCCCTTGAAACAATGGGCAATTTAGCATGGCCAATCCACCTAACCTGCACATCTTAGGATTGTGGGAGGAAACCAACACAGACACAGGGAGAATGTGCAAACTCCACACAGTCACCCAACAGTGGAATCCAACTCAGATCCCTGGTGCAGTGCTGACCATTGAGCTAGCGTGCCATGATGTCGTAAGGACGTAGTGGGAGAAGAGCTTAGGATCTCAAAGGAGTAAGACCAAGCATCCAGGTCCTCCTCGTCATCTCTGTAACAATGTCTGTCATAACTGGCACCTGCAAGGAAAGTGCATCTTGGTAAAACCGAAAGCCTCTTCTCATTAGACTACCATTTTTCTCTCTCACCTAGGCCAAGAAGGTCTTGTGGATCCCAACCAGGAAAGAGGAGAGTGGCAGCAGATCTGTCTTCTGGTGAGCTTGTACCAGGTGACAGGTAGGGCATCAGTGAGCACAGTGACAACATGCAGCAGCTGAGCCCCAACTCTGTGCAGTGGCATTGCAATTAGCCTTTAGGGAAAGGGACTGTCATCAGGTCCTCCCTGAAACACTGCTTACCACTGAGTGGGAGCAGTGACAGCAGCACCTGTCAGCGACAGCATTACTAAGACGTAATTGCCAAATTGAGCATTTTCTTCTCCAGATGCTTTGCCCGGGAAAGTGGGTCTTGTCGAAAGGGATTTGCATGTAGCTGGGGATGCTTAGCCGTAATTGTGGAGGCGTCAGCACCTTTGTCAAACTGGAAAAGGTTGCTTTTATAAGTGAGGAGAGGTGCAATATGATCCAGTGCAATGCGTTACAGTATATTTCCCCAATAGCTGGTACAGGGAGCGCTCACTCGCAAAGATCAATAACAATGCTTTAGGATCAAGTGTTGTTTCTGAGAGTATAGGAGGTTGGAAATGTTAGTCAGTGCTAATTCTACACCTTCCAGGCAGACAGGTGACTTTTTCAGGAGCGTATGCATCACTGAAATGCATTACTTTCAGTGTAAATTGGCTCACGGATGGATGAGTTCATTATTAATATTCAATTCTCCCCATAATAAAAGTTAAAACCATTGATAATTAATTCACCTTGTCTGAGTGTATGATTGGGTCTGACATTTAGCAGCGTCTTGGTATTACTGCTGCTTAAACCCATTCCGTTAATCGTTTTCTTAACTCCACAGAATCAGAGTGATTGATGGCCCTCAGTGACTGAAAGCCCAAAGAGAGAGAAAGCAGGATACTTCCAGGTCCCTTCCAACGAGAATTTTATGAACTTTCCCCACATTTTATTTATCTATAAACCTGTGCGGAGCAAAGTGGGAGGCCGGGGAAATAAAGCACGTAATCCTTTACATGTTGAGAAGCCTTTAATCATGGGACAGAGGACAAGTCAAGCCAAAAAGGAGCAGTACATCACAGTGAGTCCATTTAATCTATTTAGCTTACAATTTCAACAAACGCAATATTGATTTTGGTTTCATGGACATTAATCATACTCGGAAGCCTTCCAAGCAAGTGACAAAGAATGCTACAGGGTCGCACAGCTGAGCAGATCTCTGAAGAAGCTGCTGAAGGGAAAGCAAGGAATGAAATGGGACTCTTCCTTCAAGGTCAAACAGGGTGGTGCTGTGTCAGCGTTTATTTTCCTGAACATACACCCTGTCGAGTTTACGGCTCTGACAGCATGGCAGTAGCATCCCTAACTCTGAGCCAGGAGGTGCAGGTTCAAGTCCCACCTGCTCCAGAGCTCAGACTATAAGATGCAGGAGCAGATGCAGGCTATCTTTCCCAACCAATCTGCTTCGCCATTCAATGAGATTACCCTCAACTCCATCACTGATTAAAAATCAAATAATCTCAGCCTTGAATGTACTTAATGAGCCCACCTCAACTGGGTGACACGGTGGCTCAGTGGTTAGCACTGATACCTCATAGCACCAGGAACCTGGGTTTGATTCCAGCCTCAGGCAACTGTCTGCGTGGAGTTTGCACATTCTCCCCGCATCTGCGTGGGTTTCCTCCCACAACCCAAAGATGTGCAGGTTCGGGTGGATTGGCCATGCTAAGTTGTCCCATGGTGGGTTAGCCAAGGGGAAATGCAGGGTTACAGGGATGGGATGGAATGCTCTTTAAAAAGGGTGGTCTGGTTTCGATGGGCTGTAGATTCTAAGTCAAGAAGTGTGGTGCTGGTAATAGCATAGTCAGTCAGGCAGCATCCGAGGAGCAGGAGAGCCAAGGTTTTGAGCGTAAGCCCTTCTCCAGTAATTAGATTAGATTAATTTCAGTGTGGAAACAGGCCCTTCGGCCCAACAAGTCCACACCGACCCGCCGAAGCGTAACCAACCCATACCCCTACCCCTACATTTACCCCTTTACCTAACACTACGGGCAATTTAGCATGGCCAATTCACCTGACTTGCACATCTTTGGACTGTGGGAGGAAACCGGAGCCCCCGGAGAAAACCCACGCAGACACGGGGAGAACGTGCAAACTCCACACAGTCAGTCGCCTGAGTCGGGAACTGAACCCGGGTCTCTGGCGCTGCGAGACAGCAGTGCTAACCACTGTGCCACCGTGCCGCCCAAATAGTCGAACTTTGCTCCATTTTCATATGGCAACATTTGCGGGATTCTCTTGGAGGAACAGTCAATGAGAAATTGTTTGCAATGCACATTCCCTCACAAAACCACCTTAATTTATGACAGGACAATCAGATGGCACTCGATGTCCATGGTAAGGACATCAAAGGGAATGGATGGTTCAGAATGACTGCACTGTGTAGAAAGGTTTGCATCATGTAATCATGTACTGATAAGAAAATAACTTTCAATTTTGCAACAAGTATGAAATGGAAAGTCTCTGCCCTGCAGATCTAAGGTAAGGGTCTGCCCATCCAGCATCCAGCATCCAGCATCCAACATCCAGCACAGCTATAATGGACACAATGGGAGTACAAACAACTAAAGGAAGTGACCAAAGAAACAACAACAGGAAAAGCATCTTGTTTCCTGCATTGACAAAGCTCTGGTTGATAAATGACATGTTTATAATTACTGACAAACTATGCAGCTTGCTCCCTAACTACTTTGACACACACAGGGAGAAAGAAGTATTCATTTGCTCAGCAAATTGCACTCTCCTAACCCGACATCTCTCTGCCTTGGTACAGTAGCAACTAATTAGAATCATTTTGTGACGCGGAACAGACAAAAAGTGTTCTTGCCTGCAGCCATTACACACCAGAAAGTAATCTATTTCAAAAGAAAACATTGAATGAATGCAGGAAAAGGAAAAAAATGCCTTGCATTGATATGGCACCGGAACAGCCACAGTGAATGAGTTTTGGAGTGACTGTCACTAAGCAAGGAGGACCACCCATTGTTTCTGGCTTTGAACAATACCCTGCCACAACCCTGCAGCCTGAGGAGATACATGGCAACACATTACAGAAGAAAGACAGCTCAAAACAACTCAACAGAATTAGAATTGTCACTGCCTTTCTACTTTCAATTTTGTGTCATTGGACATTGAAGAATCCGTAATCTCCAATGGATCAATCATGCCGTGGGCAATTAAAATATGGAGCTGAATCTCCCTTCTCCCTTGTCTAAGTCTGAGTTACATTGTGTTTCTGGAAGCTCTGTTAGCATGAGACCTCGTGGGTTCTCTCTCATCCAACTCACCTCGTTGATGACCTATCCTCATTCCGTTCCCTCAACAACTCGTCACTCAGGTGAAATCCCAGAATTCACCGCCATCCCTCATAGCCGTGTATCTGGTCGAGCACTGTCAGTCCAGAGTCTGCTCTGCACGGTTCACCCTGAAAATGACTGACAGGAGGAAACTATTGCCTTACTTTGCACCAGGGACCTGCTGGAAGTGGATGTCCTCTCACCCACCTTTACAGCCGTGGGTGCCATGACACCAGACCATGCCCTGGAGGAAGACGACCAGTGAGCATCTCCACTCTGCCAGTGTAAGTGCTACCTTCTTCTCTCTGATACCTCACCCTCCCTCTCTCTCTCCATTCCTGCCCTCACCTCCCACCAAGGCTCATGCTCTATCACTCTCACGTGCCTCATTCGCTGTTACCCACCCCAACCCCCCTGATACCACTAACCATGCATGTCCTCACTCGGGACAACTTCCCAAATGCACCAACAGCTGTGCCATGCTCTCCCTTAATAGCTGCCTCTCATCCATAGCCTGAGGAAGACAGCCCACAATAAGTCCACAAGAGTCAGGATAGGTGGTGTCCTGGCAGTTATTTGGCTTCTTTAAGAGGGATGTATCCTGACTGTCCTTGCTGCAACATCACACTGAGAGTTCCCGGTGAGCACTGGAGCGCTGTGAGTGGATCAGAGGGCTTTTGGTGACTGACATTTGCCAGTTGTCAGGTGTTGATGTCCTTGGATGTCGGGTACGTGTGGTTAATGCCCATGGAGTGTGTCCTGAGAGGTCACTGCCTCCTATCTAACATGGAGGTCCTTATAGTAAGCAGTGACCTGAATCCTGCCAATTCCCTCCCTGCTTTCCTTTTCGAGCTCCTTTGGTAAAATGGAAGGTTGAACACTAATGAGCTGAATTGGTCTGTTCACAACATCACTCGTAATGGAGGGAGATGGACTCTGAGCAAAAACTAAACAGGCTGGGACTCTACCCCCCTGAAGTATCGAAGAATGAGAGGTGATCCCATTGAAACATTCAGGATTCTTGAGGGGCTTGACAGGGTCAATGCTGAGAGGATGTTTCTCCCTCAGGTGAAAGTCGAGAATCAAAGGGTATAGTCTCAGAATAAAGGGGCACCAATTTCAGACTGAGATGGGGAGAAATTTCTTCTCTCAGAGGGTTGTGAGTCTTTGGAACTCCTTGCCACAGAGAGCTGTGTGGGGTAGAGTCCTTGTGTATAGTTAAGGCCAAGATGGATTGGTTCTTGATTAGTAGGGAAGTCAAGGATTGCGGGAAAAGGGCAGGAAAATGAATGTGTGGAATGTCGGATCAACCATGTTCCTATTGAATGGCAGAGCAGGCTTGTGGGCCAAATGACCTACTCCAGTTCCTATTCCTTATGGTCTTTAACAAGCTTTAATCTCTGCCAAATGGTAACTCCTCACTGCCCGTGTCGCCACTTTTGAAAAGCACCAAAAATGCAGCAAGTTGCGACTGATGTCGAGATAGGCATTGCCAGACTGCACGTCCGATTCTGCCAGAGCCCACATCATACAAACTCCCACATGATACTGCCCACTGCAGCTGTCACCCTGTGACCTCAGACATGATCTCGGATTCACGTTGTGCTACATGTGACATCACCAAACCGTTCTGTACCTGTAAAATCTTCCTTACTGCCTTGTTTTGACACCAGCTTCTTGATAAATTGTTTTAAACTCTCTACCTTAATTAGTTTGTACGGTTTTGGAAATTACTAATTACTTTGGCATGTGACTCTGATACCTATCATGTTATTCCAGTCATTTGGTTTGTCTCCAGCACTGCCTTACATTTAATTTTTTGTAATTATCTCTCGGTCTCATTTCATCGGATTATAGGTCATCCCTTCACTTGTTATTGCTGTTCACAATTTACTCACATCATCTGACACTTTTAGTCACCTGCAGAGACTTATTATCTTACACTCCACTCACACCATTTGCATGATCTTTTGATCTCTCTACATTTGGAGGTGTCGGTGTTGGACTGGGGTATACAAAGTTAAAAAATCACACAACACCAGGGTATAATTCCGAAAGCCACTGCTTCCAAATAAATCTGTCGGACTATAACCTGGTGTCATGTGACTTCTGACCTTGTCCACCCCAGTCCAACACCAGCATCTCCACTCTGTGGTTTCACTGTTTGCTTAACACTAACCGATGACCATACCAGGGACCTTTAAGATTCCAAACATTCACCTGAATGTTTAAGCAATGCCGTTAATTTTTGCAAAACATTTGAAAATCTTATTTCATCATTAAATCTGTTCAGTAATAGAAGAAACTGAAGAGAAACTATCAGCCCATTATTTTTGTTCTCATTAACTTTTATTTCCCCCACTTCTATTCTTGGTGATCTATTCTGGTAATAAATTATAACACACTGTTGTTTATTGACCATTTTATTAATGCTTTATTGAGCTGAGATGCAATTTATGGATAACTTAACCTTCTGGCTTATTCATTTTATCCTCATTAGCAAAAGCAAGCAGTATGTTGCACCCCACTGTGTGAGTGCCTCTGCACCGGAGCTGGCCAATTTCACACATTCCAGCTTGGAAATTAACAATATTCTGCTGAGATTTACAGAAACTTGTAATTGCAGTCTTTCTTCTTTTTATGAGAGATTTCTGTCCAGTGAAGAGGTCAGTCTTCAGTACCGGGACAGGGCAGCACTGCCCAGGCTACAAGTCCTCTGGCAGGTCATGTATTACAGTATCTGTTCTACTCTACTCCCCCCAACACCCCCCACTCCAAACTTCTGAGGAAGAGAAATATGGAGAAGAGAGTTTCAAATCAGCATCAGGAGGCATCTCGAACTTCATGTGTGTCATCACTCGAGATCAATGACACCTACTGGCCCAGGGTAATTCACGATTGTAATCGAGGGAATGATTAAAGGTGAGGGAAGGTTAGGGGAAATGACTTCAGTACAGGTATAACTCCTGCACTTCTCCCAATTAAAATCAACAGAAGCTCGGTTCACCTAACCTCTTTGGCAGACAAGTGTTTTCCCTCTCATTGGGAGCTGCCATTTCAGATCTCAGCTCAAGTGCCAACTTCAAATTTTTGTCATATCTAATATTACCGTTTCTTTATTCCTTCACAAGTTGAGGGCATCACTGGCCAGGCTAACATTTATTGCTCATCTCTAATTCCCCAGAAGGCAGTTAAGAGTCAACCACATTGCTGTGAGTCAGGAGTTACATGTAGGTCAGACCAGGTAAGGATGGCTGATTTCCATCCCTAAAGGGCATCAGCGGAGCAGATGGGCTTTTCTGACAATTGACAATGGATTCATGGTCATCAGTTGCTCTCTGAGCAAGTCCTTTTGTTGTATTGGGCTACCCTGACGGAGGAGCATTGATGGCACTGTTATGCAGTGAGATGCTTTCTCTGTTTTTCTACCTCTGTTGCTTTGCATTAGGCTTGCAATCACTCCAGGCTGTCTTTTCTTATTCAGCCATGGGATGTAGACAACTCTGGCCAGGCCAGTATTTATTTCCCATCCCTAATTGCCTGGGGGCAGTTCAGAGTCAATGCCATTGCTATGGTTCTGGAGTCACATGTAGGCCAGACCAGGTAAGGATGGCAGTTTCCTTCCCTAAAGGACATTAGTGAACCAGATGGGGTTTTCCCCACAATTGACAAAGAATTCATGGTTATCATTAGACACTTAATCCCAGATTTTTACTGAATTTAATTTCCACCATCTGCCGTGGTGAGATTCAAATCTGAGACCCCAGAACATGACCTGGGTCTCTGGATTAATAGCCTAGTGGTATTATCACTTGACTATCACCTCTGCAACATTACTCAATTTGTAACACCTTTGACTTTCATAGAACTACAGAATCCCTTTAGTGTGGAAGTAGGCCATTTCACCCATTAAGTCCACACAGACCCTCTGAAGAGCATCCCATCCAGACCCATTTACACCCCACCCTATCCTTGTAACCCCCCATTTCCAATGGCTGATGCTCCTTGCCTGCACATCTTTGGATACTATGGGCAATTTACCATGGCCAATCCCCACCCAACCTGCACATCTGTGGACTGTGGGACTTTGTTTTAATCATGCACAGGATGTAGATAGCTCTAGCAGGCCAGCATTTATTGCCCATCCCTAATGGCCCAGAGAGCAAACGTAAGCCAGAGCAGGTGAGGATGGCAGATTTCCTTCCCTGAAGGCCATGAATGAGCCAGATAGGTTTTTCTGACAATGGTTACAGAAATCTTTCAACTCTTAATTGTGAATTTCCACAATCCCACACCAGGATTTGAACCCAGGCCCATAAATCATTACTTGGGTCTCTAGATTAATAATCTGGCATTAATAGACTGGGCATTGATTTCGCTTTGACCTGATATTTTTTGGAAAGCTCTCCAATGAGGTTTTGCCTTGCATTAAAGGATGCAAATCCACATGACGCTGAATTCTTTTTGACTGAGACTACAAAGCAAAAAGAAGTCTCTCCTTCAGAAATTCCCCAGATGTAAAGCTGACGAGCCCAACAGGTTTGGAGGTTCCCTGGCCAATAAGGTAGGGCAGCACGTGAAGGGAGAACTTCAATCTGCCGCAAGGAAAGGGAATTGTACTTTCCTCCTGCCCAACTGTGTTCTCTACCCACACACCCTGCCAAAAGCCCGGGCCGGATCTGGAATATTCTACGCCCAGAGACTGTCACAGGAGGCCCTGTCACAGACTACAGTGCATCCAACTGCGAGAAAGTGGGCGGCTTTCTCCCGGGCATCACAGGACAGGGGTCATAGGGAGAGTGGAGGAGGGGGTTGTAAGGCAAGGACGGGGCTCTTTCAACAGAAGTCCCTGCCTCCCTTGTCTTGCCCCCACTGGACCCCAGGTTGAGGCAAATGGAGGCTCCCTTAACCCAGCATCCTGATCTCCTCATCACTTGACTCTCATCCACTGGGAAGTCACGTGATTGGGATGGTGTGTGTTAAAGCCATTAATTGACCATGTCAGGGTCTTAATTGCTGGGGAGTTGAGCAGACCCCCAGTGGACTTCCTCACTCATATCTTAACTGCTGAAGTAGTGAGAAGGGAGCAGACATTATTTTGGAACCTACTCATCCAGTTATTGCTCTTTAGGTGTCATGTCCAATGATTACAACCTCGGGTCACTCATGGACATGGCAAACCTTAACTAGAAAGGGCACTATTTAAAAAAAAAAACATACAGCTAAAGCTTGCCTGTAGATGTAAATCCAATGGCTGTCTGGAGAGACAGGGAGAGCCTGGAATGTTATACATGATGAGATCCCAAGGAAGCTTTAAAAGGATGAACTTAGCTCTAGTGACTGTTTCCTGCCCATTACCACATTCTCACTCCATGTCAATATACTAACTCCAACACCGTGCGCTCTTACCTTATGACTTAACCTTTTAGGAGTTACCTTATTGAACACCTTTGGAAGTCCAAATACAACACATCTACTGGTTCCTCTCTATCCAGTCCAGCTGAGACTTCCTCAAAAATCTCTAAGAACCAAATAGCTTACAGAGCGATATTGGTAGGTTAAATAATTGAGCAAAACATCAGCAAATGGACTATAATATGCTCAAAAACTGCATGAATCCATGTAAAATTTTGTAAACCCCTTTTTTAGATTAGAATCAGCCTGAACATTGTGGCACAGACAGCCTCACACAGGGCACCTCAATGCATTATCTGGGCCGACATCGCACCAATTGTTAAAGTTCACTTGAGAATGTAATTTGAAGAAAGTTCTGGGATTTACATGTGAAAAAACTGAAACCAACATGGTCATTCTAAAAGATGAGAGACTTAACAAAGAATCCAGGTCTTTTTCAATATATAATTTCAGTCACATCACACTGTAAACTTTTGGTATAAATTCTGTGTCCTACGACCTTATACTCTCCAACCACCTGATGAAGGAGCAACGCTCCTAAAGCTAGTGCTTCCAAATAAACCTGCTGGACTATAACCTGGTGCTGTGTGTTTTTATATGGAATAATATGGAAAGATGTGAAGTTGTTCATTTTGGAAGGGAGAACAAAGAACAGTATTATTTTCAGAGGAACCTCAATGATGCAGCAGTGGGTGGGTAGGGGGGCCAGAATCTTTGTGCATATTTAAGACTGGGATAGATTCTTGATCAGTCAGGGAATGAAGGGTTATGGGGAAAGGGCAGGAAATTGGACACAAGGAATGTCAGATCAACCATGAGATCTATTGAGTGACGGAGCAGGTTGGAGGGGCAGCATGGCCCACTCCTATTCCCCATGGTCATACTTACCACCTTTAGAAAAAAAGAACTTCAGTCAATAGGTCCAATTCCACCCCTGACCAAGCACAGTACCCAGGAAAACCTTCTTGCTGATGTTATGAAGTTGGTCCGCTTATGATTCATGACACGTTTCTGTAACTCTCAATAACTTTATTGCGCCGTGAACTTTGAGTTTGATTCAAATTTCTATCCTAAAAGAGTCACAGCTGGTTTCCATTCTGTGGTAATTTAATCTCTGGGTTCAAGCAACTTCCTAACCTTTACTCGAACAGTTTCAAACTTCAGCTGAACTCTATCTGCCACAATCTAATAACAGACTGGAAGCCAGCTATTACCATCTGTGCAGTGCAGCTCCTTTGGTGCTTTTGTCTTCAATAACTCCTGCCCAGGTATTTCAAAACCAAAAGCCACCTGGCTTAATTACAGAGGAAAGTTACAACTTGAGTATATTACTGGCCTGTTTAAAGTCACAATTGAATTTGGAGTGTTGCCTATGTCTTTCGTCTGATCACATTATAATATTCATTTAATGTTCAGAGAACTCCCTTGTATTTTCTATCTATGCACTTGGTGGCGGGGGGGAATTCACGTGAAGAGTAATCAGGAGGATTAAAACAGCAAGAGTAGCAGAAATATACTTTAAAGTTGCACCAAATGACGAACAGTCACTGCTACAGCGTTCATTTGGTACCATCTACAAGACATTGCAGCAACTCAGTTGGGCACCACGGTTAGCACTGCTGCCTCACAGCGTCAGAGACCCGGGTTCAATTCCCGCCTCAGGCAACTGACTGTGTGGAGTTTGCACGTTCTCCCAGTGTCTGCGTGGGTTTCCTCCGGGTGCTCCGGTTTCCTCCCACAGTCCAAAAATGTGCAGGTTATGTGAACTGATCATGCTAAATTTCCCATAGTGTTAGGGGAATGTGGGGGAATGGGTCTGGCTGGGTTGTGGGTCGGTGTGGACTTGTTGGGCAGAAGGGCCTGTTTCCACACTGTAAGTAATCTAATCTAATCTAAAAACCAAACGAACTGCGGATACTGGAAATCAGAAACAAAAACAGAAATTGCTGGAAAAGCTCAGCAGGTCTGGATCATCTGTGAAGAGAAATCAGAGTTAACGTTTCAGGTCAAATGACCCTTCCTCAGAACCCAATCGTCATTGGACTTGAAATGTTAATCTGATTTCTCTCCATAGATGCTGCCAGACTTGCTGAGCTTTTACAGCAATTTCTGTTTTTGTTGCAGCAACTCAATATGGCTTTCATCAGAACGTTCTACATCTCTATTCCTGTCAGGCGGGATGGACAAGGGCAGCAGGCACATGGGAACACCACTCCTTGCCAGTTCCCCATCATATCATACCCCATCCTCACCCACACCTATGTCACTGTCCCTTCACTGTTGTGAGTCAAAATACTGGAGCACCCTCCCTGACAGCACTGGAGGCGTACCTATACTTCAGAGACTGCAGCGATTCAAGAAGACAGCTCATCACCACCTTCTCAAGGGCAATTAGGGTCAGCAACAAATATTGGCCCATTCAGTGATGGTCTCAGCCCATGACAGAGTTTAAAAAGTCTGCAGAAGCAATTCCACTGCACTGTATTACAAAATACTTTGTGAGAATGGTTGCTAACTGTACAAATACAGTATTGTATTGTATTGTATTGTATACAAATACATTGGAATGTATTGAAAACAGAATGGAATCATGACACCACTGAATGAGGCCCTTCAGCCTGTCTTCGCCGTGCTGGCTCTCTGAAGAAGCAAGCCATCTACTCCCCTGCCTGCCCCCTCCAAACCCCCCCCAAAGCTTTGCAAATCGCTCCTTTTCAGATATTAATTCAACTCCACCTTGAATGCAGTAACTGATCCTATCTCCTATACATTCTCAGGCAGCCCGTTCCAGATGCTAACCTCTTGCTGTGTGAAAACGTTTTCCCTCATGGCTCCATTGCTTTGTTTACCCATTCTATTACTCTCGATCCTTCCAGCAATAGGAGCAGTTTCTCCCAGTCTAACTCGTCCATGATTCTGAATAACTCCATCAGTTTCTCCTTCGAATCACATCTCCTCCCGGGAGAGCAGCCCCAGTGTCTTGCTGCTGCAATCTGTGGTAGTCTAGAATGTGCTGCCTGGAAGGACATGCAAAGCACTGAGAGAGAATCGCTTAAATAGCTCTTTCAAAGATGAGCTGAATGACTCTTTGTGTTGTATCATTCAATGAAAAGACAGCAGCTACAGAAACACTCAGCAGGTTGGACAGGATCTGGGTAATCTTCCCTTATCTAAGGAAAGGAATACCAGCACTGGAGGCAGGCCAGAAAATGTTCACTCGGTTGATCTCAGGTAGGGAGGAATTTTCTTATGAGGAGACATTGACGAGATTGGACCTGCACTCTTTGAAGTTTAGAAGAATGAGAGGCGACCTTATTGAAACAAGCAAGATGCTTAGGAAGCTTGGCAATGTCGATTCTGAAAGATTGCATCCCATTGTAGGAGGGTCTAGGACCAGAGGGATATCATAGACAATAGACAATAGGTGCAGGAGTAGGCCATTCAGCCCTTCGAGCCTGCACCGCCATTCAATATAATCATGGCTGATCATTCCTAATCAGTATCCTGTTCCTGCCTTATCTCCATAACCCTTGATTCCACTATCTTTGAGAGCTCTATCCAACTTTTTCTTGAATGAATCCAGAGAGTGGGCCTCCACTGCCCTCTGGGGCAGAGCATTCCACACAGCCACCACTCTCTGGGTAAAGAAGTTTCTCCTGAACTCTGTCCTAAATGGTCTACCCCGTATTTTTAAGCTGTGTCCTCTGGTTCGGCACTCACCCATCAGTGGAAATATGTTTCCTACTGCCAGAGTGTCCAATCCTTTCATAATCTTATACGTCTCAATCAGATCCCCTCTCAGTCTTCGAAACTCAAGGGTATACAAGCCCAGATGAAGGGGTATCCCCTGAGGAGGAATTCCTTTTTTCAGAGGGAAGTAAATCTGTGGAATTCTTCACCACGGGGGGACTGTTGAGGCTGTGCCATTAAGTATATTCAAGGCTGAGATGGACAGATTTTTAACCAGGAAGGGAATCAAGGGTTATTGGGAAAAAGGGCAGGAAATTGGATTATCAGATCAGCCATGATCTCACTGAATGGTGGGGCAGACTCAATGGGCTGAATGGCCTACTTCTACTCTTAGAAGTTATGGCTTTATGGTGAAACCAAATGCTTTCCCCGCGCATTCTGTCTAATCCAAGGGGCAATTTCTGCTTTCTGTCCCTGGTCCTCGGTCCCTTAGATAAGTGCAGGCCATCAGGAGATCTGTTCTGACTATTTGTCCAGACATTGTCGAGAGGGCACAGCAGAGCCCAGGGCATCATGTGCCCCTAGGGTTGGTGACGATTCGCTGCCGCCGATTAGCCACTGCCGGTTCGCCACCAACGTTTCTCCACTGGGGTCGTTTCACCTCTGGAGAGAATTCGTCACCGGAAATATATATATGTACTGATTGTTTTCCCTCCCGCCTGTTCTTTTATACTTCTCAGACCCCTTTATTTATACAACAACATAATACATATTGATAAAAATAGGTGATATAAATGTCATTTTATTGGTTTATACATAAAAATGAGTTACAAACTCTTGCGGTGGCGAATCGTCCTCAGCCGCCATTGGGCGGTGGCGAAGCATCCTTGGCGGTGAAAGGCAGTGGCTAATCAGCGGCAGTGAATGGTCCCATCCTGTGTGCCCCTACCCCATCCCCACCCCATGGTAACAAATCAAATATCTACGCCATTCCTCTTCAAGATTGAAAACCACTTCGAACCATGAGCTGGTTTGAATCCTCAATTGGATGTATTTAAAGAGACATAAACTGACTGTAGCAGTCCTTAAGGTCAAAGAGCATTCAGAGTTTCTTAACAGCTCTGATAACCTGTCTGTGTGGGTTTCCCGCGGGTGCTCCGGTTTCCTCCCACAGTCAAAAAGGTGCAGGTTAGGGTAGATTGGCCATGCTAAATTAACCATAGTGTACAGGATGTACAGGCTAGGTGGGTTAGCCATGGGAAATGCAGGGTTACAGGGAACAGGGTGGTGGGTCTAAGTAGGATGCTCTCCGGTCACTCAATGGGCCAAATGGTCTGCTTTCACACTGTAGGGATTATATGGCTGGGCAAATACAGTGTACTGTGATTCTCTGCTCTCAGATCCAGGAATAAAATCTTTGTTTTGCATAATGCGCATGAGAATTCACAACTTCTAAATTACATCATCTTCGAGTAGTCTATTAATAACCAGTACTTCTGAAATAGACAGCCCAGCTAAGGTAGGCACTGGAACACTAAGCTTCCATCACATTTTCTCTAATAACACCACTACATGCCCACAGGTGAGAACAGCAATTAAAGTGATCTTAAAAGTTTGCAGCAATTAGAGCTGAGAAGACCAGGTCAAATCTCTGTATTGTCTAATGATTCTGCACCTAGGAAGCTGCCTGTCAGGTTAATTTCAAATTTCCAAAGAATAATTTCAAGGAGGACAAACGTTTTGAAGACATCACTCATTATGCCGCATGAATTTGAAATGATTAGACTAAAGCATCATGTTCACGCAACTATTGTAAAAAGGCCAGGTAATGCAATTTGTAAAACTTCAAATGTAAAACATTAGACAGCCCTTATTCACATCTGTCGTTCAAACGATCATCACCCTCCCACCCAGTTTTCTTTTGCTGGCGTTTTCAATCCTGTCCTCAGGTGCCACAACTCACATTTACAAAAAGGGAAAAAAAAACTCCATGATAATGGGCACAGTGAAAATGACCAGGGGGCCTGGAAGCTATCCGTCAATTAAAGGCAAAATACCGGAGATCGGAAATGAAAACAGTAAATGCTGGAGAAATGCAGCAAGTTCAGAATAGAAACAGAGATAAAGTTTCGAGTCTGCAATGATTCTCCTCCAGAACTAGAGTTCTGGACTCAAAACGTTAACTCGAGTTTCTCTCCCCACAGAAGCTGCCAGACCTGCTAAGTTTCTCCAGATGAGCTGACTGCTAATTAGGTGGAAGATGTGGGCTCTCGGGAGGTTTACTATTAGCTTCATAGAGAATGACAAGACAGAAGAAGGCACTTCAGTCCAGCTAGTCTGCACTGGTCAAAAATGAGTATCAAACTATTCTAACCCATTTTCCAGCACATGGCCCTTATTAGGGCATGAGAATTCAAGGAGAAAGTGAGGTCTGCAGATGCTGGAGATCAAAGTTGAAACTTAATGACAAGACAGAAGAAGGCACTTCAGTCCAGCTAGTCTGCACTGGTCAAAAATGAGTATCAAACTATTCTAACCCCATTTTCCAGCATATGGCCCTTATTAGGGCATGAGAATTCAACACAGATTCAGCCTGAGCACGTTCTTCCACATCCTTTTCTCACACCCCAGACCATGTCATCACAGGGGTTTTCTGCACAGCCAAACCATTTTCACCCATTTATGATCATAGATCATAGAAGATCATCGAATCCCTACAGTGTGGAAACAGGCCATTTGGCCCAGCAAGTCCATACCGACCATCTTAAGAATAATCTACCCATTCCCCTACCCTATGTTTACCCTGACTAATGCAGTAACCTACACAATCCTGAACACTATGGGCAATTTAGCATGACCAATTCACCTGACCTGCACATCTTTGGATTGTGGGAGGAAACCGGAGCAGACACGGGGAGAATGTGCAAACTCCACACAGACAGTCACCCGAGGCTGGAATCGAACCCGGGTCCTTGGCGCTGTGAGGCAGCAGTGCTAACCACTGAGAGTCCATGCCGCCTTAATGATTCTCATTAGTAGCTGTTCTTTCTCTTTGGTTTATCGTTATCCACTCCTTTGTCTAACTGATTTTCTCTCTCTCTTGGCTCTGTTTCCACCAAATGTGCACTCCTTTACCCACACACCCTGCCCCCTGCCCCCTCCATGCCCAAAACCATGTCTTCAGCATGGATGCCATCTTTTCCCAGCTGCCACTAATGAAGGGTCACTGGACCCAAAGCAATTACTCTTTCTTCTCGCCAGAGATGCTGCAAGACTGACTGAGCTTCTCCAGTAAATTCTGTTTGTGTTTCCGATTTCCACCACTTGCAATTCTTTGTTTTATTCATCTTGAAAACATTCAACGTTCTGGCCTCAACTGCTTTCTGTGGCACAGAATTTGATTGGCTCCCCACTCTCCGGGTGAAGGAATTTCTCCTCATAGAGTCATAGAGATGTACAGCAAGGAAACAAACCTTTTGGTCCAACTCGTCCTTGCCGACCAGATAAATTAATCTTGTCCCTCTAAACCCTTCCTATTCATATACTCATTCAGGCGCCTTTTAAATGTTGTAATTGTACCAGCCTCCATCACTTTCTCTGGCAGCACATTCCATAAACATACCATCCTCTGCATGAAAATGTTGCCCCTTAGATCACTCTTAAATCTTTCCCCTCTCACCCGAAACCTATGCCTTCTAGTTCTGGATTCCCTACCCTGGGGAAAATAATCTTGGCTATTCACCCAATCCATGCCCCTCATGATTTTATAAACCTCTACAAGGTCACCCCTCAGCCTCCGATGCTCCAGGGAAAACAGCCCCAGACTATTCAGCCTCTCCCTCTAGCTCAAACCATCCAACCCTGGCAAAATCCTTGTAATCCTTTCTGAACCCTTTCAAGTTTCACAACATCATTCCAACAGCAGGGAGACCAGAATTGCACACAGTATTCCAAAGGTGGTCTGACTAATGTCCTATATAGTTGCAACATGACCTCCCAAATCCTATATTCATCTCAGTCCAAAATAGCTACTCCATATCCTTAGACTGTGACCCCTAATTCTGGAGTCCCTGGTTATCAGGAACTTCTTTCCTCTGTTTACTGTGCATAGTCCTGTTAGAATTCTAGAGGTTTCTATGAGATCCCTCCTCATTCTTCTAAACGCCAGTGAATATATTTATAACTGTTCCAGTCACTCTTCATATGTCAGTCTGGCCATTCCAGGAACCAGGTTGGTAGACTATCATTGCTCTCCTTCAATAGCCAGAATATCCTTCCTCAGATAAGGAGACCAAAACTGCACTCAATATGCCGGGTGTGGTTTCACCAAGGCCCTATAAAATTGCAGCAAGATTCCTGTTACTCAAATCCTTACCATCGCTGGGTGAGGTGCTAGAAATTGTTACCTGACAGTGTTGAGAGAGCATCTCCATGTTTAAGCTTCAAGCAGCAGCTCACCACAACCTACTCAGGAAGCACTGAAGGATAGCCACCAGAAAAAAAAGCTACTCTTGTTAACGACACCCAAAGATTAGTTTCTTGAAACAAGGACTTTTAGGAAGATGACGGCAACTACAATTTCCAACACATCATTCTCCAAAAGCTAGTCAAACTGAAAAGGTCACCTGACCCTTTCCCCTCTAGAAACATCATCTAAATGCTCGTTGGACCCACTAAACTGTGCACTTTGCGAATAATTTATTGCATCAGACTTAATTGTGAAAGTAGTTTGTCTGGCTCCATTTCTGAATGTGAACACTTTAATGTTCTGCATATGCTCATTATAGGTGACCCCTTTATCTTATGACCAGCAGATATTGGGGTTGTGGCTTGCAGCATGATAATAAAACATCCAGAACATGAAAAGTTGCCAGGAGAAAGGATGGCCTTTCAGTCCTCTCAATAAACATTCACAAAAAAAAACTAAACCTGAATCAAACAAAATGCATTTTTCACTCACCAGCCGTTAAGAATGAAAATACTAGCAACATGCAGTCAGACTGCTATCTTCACATCTTCATTCCTTTCCCATTTTTATTCATCTGTTTTCAAAATTCCACTGAGCAATCAACCACACACAACAGATGGAATCTGAATATTAGATCTGATGGTATTAAAACAGGCAGGAATCTTATAATCCTATTCAACCCCAAGAGTGTGGCAGCAAAAAATCTTTGGGATAATTCCACCTTCCTAAAATATTGCAAATGAAGATTTTATTTCTCCATCTGATTAGGTCATAGAATCATAGGATTAAAGAGATGTACGGCATGGAAACAGACCCTTAGGTCCAACCTGTCCACGCCAACCAGATATCCCAATCTAGTCCCACCTGCCAGCACCCGGCCCATATCCCTCCAAACCCTTCCTATTCATACACCCATCCAGTGCCTTTTAAACATTGTAATTGTACCAGCCTCCACCACTTCCTCTGGCAGCTCATTCCATTCACATACCACCCTCTGTGTGAAAAAGTTGCAACTACTTCAGATTCTATGCTAATGTGTATTCACTATGCTTATTGTGTGAAGGATTCAGCAACACCCCCCCCCACCCACTCGCATCCCATACCTTCCACAATCTCTGCACTCATCCACATTTGGTCCCTTGGACATGTCCTATCTTAACTGCTCAACTTTGGAAAGCTGTGCCTGCAGCAGCCCAGCCCGGAGGCCTGGAACTCCCTCCTTCAACAATCAGAATCCCTACAGTGTGGAAGCAGGCTATTCGGCCCATTGAGTCCACACTGTCCCTTCTGAAGAGCATCCCAACCAGACCCAACCCTATCCTATCCCTGTAACCCCGCATTTCCCATGGTTAGCCAACCTAGCCTGCACATTCCTGGACATGGTAGGCAATTTAACATGGCCAATCCACCTAACACACACATTTTTAATGAAGTAATCAAAAAGATTGATGAAGGCAGAGTGGTAGATGTCGTTTATTAAGTCTCTGGGTGGATATATGAATAGGAAGTACTTAAAGAGATATGGGCCAAGTGCTGGCAAATGGGACTAGATTAGTTTAGAATATCTGGTCGGCATGGACGAGTTGGACTGAAGGGTCTGTTTCCCTTCTCAATGACTATTTGCCTTGGCCAAATTTTTGGCTACTTGTGCTAATGTCTCCTTCAATAAAAGAAACTAAATGTTGGAAACACTCAGTAGGACAGGTTATTTAAATGTTTGAGTTAAGATCTTTCTGTCTTCTACATATAGTTTTGTTCTTTTCCTTCTTTTGTGTGATAAACTTATGATCTGTTGTTAAAGGACACCTGCAGCCTTGTGTAACTAAGTTTCAGCAAATAACAACAATGTTAACCAACTGCAAAATATTAAATACATGATCCATCAAGCCAGGGATCCTAGGTCCAGAATTACTAGCAGCTGGGATCATTACATTTCTGTGAGATGCATCTGAAATACAGCATAGTCTTTTGGTCGAGAATTTGTCATCTTTCCTGATGTCTGTTGCTTTGGCTTTCTGTTGAATACTGCAAAGAGCCTTGGGAGCATATATGACATTGCATTGCTGTTGTTCTTCTGTACAAGAGGGGTGGGGAACCCCATATGGCAAGACAACAATCTCAGCAAATCAAATATACATTCACATGTTGCAAGCCAGCATTTTCAAAATCATTGTATAGAATAGGACAGTGAAGGAGGTGTTTGGTATACTTGCCTTTATTGGTCAGGACATTGAGTACAGGAGTTGGGAGGTCATGTTGCAGCTGTACAGAACATTAATTAGGCCACAATTGAAATCCTGCATGTAATTCTGGTCTCCCTGTTATAGGAAGGTTGTTGTGAAACTTGAAAGGGTTCAGAAAAGAATTACAAGGGTGTTGGAGGGTTTGAGCTACAGGGAGAGGCTGAATAGGCTGGGGCTGTTTTCCCTGGAGCGCCGGAGGCTGAGGGGTGACCTTATAGAGGTTTATAAAATCATGAAGGGCATGGATAGGGTAAATAGACAGGCACTTTTCCCTGGCGTGGGGGAGTCCAGAACTAGAGGGCATAGGTTTAAGGTGAGAGGAGAAAGATTTAAAAGGGACCTAAGGGGCAACGTTTTCACGCAGAGGCTGGTGTGTGTATGGAATGAGCTGCCAGAGGATGTGGTGGAGGCTGGTATAATTACAGCATTTAAAAGGTATCTGGATGGGTTTATATAGGATATGTGGTCAACATGGACGAGTTGGATCAAGTTGTTTCTGTGCCGTTTCAGGTGAATCTGACAAAGGAGCAGTGCGCAGAAAGCTTGTGATTTCAAATAAATCTGTTGGACTACAAACTGATGTCATGTAACTTCTGACCTTGTCCATCCCAGTCTAACACCAGCACCTCCACATCATTTAAAATCACGAGACTTTGTGTTGTACATTTCCTCTCATCTTACTGAGTGAAAAGCTAGGGGGTGCAATTAATTTTGTCATGTGGGTTTTTACATAGAATCATGGAATCCCTACGGTGTGGAGGCAGGCCATTCGGCCCAGCGAGTCTACACTGACCCTTTGAAGAGCACCCCACCCAGACCCACCCCCATGCCCGGAAGCCTGCATTTCCCATGGCCGACCCGCCTAGCCTGCACATCCCTAGTCACTATGGTCAATTTAGCATGGCCAATCCACCCTAACCTGCACATCTTTGGCGTGTGGGAAGAAACCGGACCACCTGAAAGAAACCAAAGCAGATACAGGGGAGAATATGCCAACTCCACACAGACAGCCGCCTGAGGGTGGAGTCGAACCAAGGTCCCGGGCGCAGTGAGGCAGCAGGGCTAATCACTGAGCCACCATCCTTCACATTTGCTCCATCAAAACAATATTAAAATTACCAAGGACAATCTGTTTGATTCGTTGATACATATTCCGAATATTTTCAAGATGATCAGCTGTAGGATGAGATTCCTGTCAGGGTGAAGCCCTGCCCTTGTATGTATCCCCTTTGGGGATGGGAACAATACAAACATGTGAAAATGGTGGAGTAGAAGATTCAACAGTCGCCATGGCGACTGAACCAGTCTTACTAATCGCTCCATGCCTCCTCCGACACCCCTCCCCCCTCTGCACAACCTGGCAGCTGTGCAATCTCCCAGAAGAGGCAACAAAATGCGCCTCAGAAAGAAAAAGAAATCTAGTCATCTCTGCCCTGGAAGGGTGACCCCCTGAATTTGAAATAGGGCAGGACTGACCCACAAGCAGAAAACATTCTTCCCACATCCACCAGATGAAGACCGTTCAGGATCTTCTCAACCTCCATCAAGCCAATCAAATGTAACTTCTGTGAAAAATGCATCAGGACCAAAAGGCATTTGCAACTGAAGTGATGACTACGTACAACACCTCTTGCTTTAAATACAGTACGCAACAATGTTAATATCATCTTAACTCTTTCATAAAATAATGTTATTACAACTCCTGTGTGTAATCCATATGACGTTTTATTCTGAGTAATTAGGACAAGATATTTGGAAGCGCAGCATTTCATTCCGTGGTGCCGCATGCCTTCTTCATAATAACGTAAGACCATAAGATGTACAAGCAGAATAAGGCCATTCAGCCCATTGAGTCTGCCCCACCATTCAATGGGATCATGGCTGATCTGATAATCCTCAAGTCCACTTTCCTGCCTTTTCCCCATAACCCTCGATTCCCTTCCTGATTAAAAGTCTGTCTATCTCAGCCTTGAATCTACTTAACGACCTCGCCATGACAGCCCTCTGTGGTAAAGAATTCCACAGAATCACTCCCCTCTGAGAGAAGAAATTCTTCTTCATCTCTGTCTCAAATGGGGGTCTCCACAAGGGGAATCAATCTGTCTGTACCTACCCTGTCAAGCCCCCTGAAAATCTCAAATACTTCAATAAGGTCGCCTCTCACTCTCCTAAATTCCAATGAGTACATGCCCTTTATATTGTGACAGCCAAGATGTGTATTTAAAATAATGCAACTTATTTCATACCTCATACACTGAATGTTGTGCACTTCACCAAACTCTGGAGTCTCACTGCATCACACAACACAAACACATGTTTCCACTTGCAAAGGAAATCAGAAGTTAGTAACTATATCACTGTTGCAAATCTGTGAGGAAGACCCGCTGAGTCCATGTGGAGTGATCAGGTGAACTGCGGCTGACTGAGGCTAACACAACAATAATCCATGTTGAATCAATCACAAAGAAGCCCTTCAATTTCCATGCGGAACTTACTATGCCAGGGATATACATTTGGCATGAAAATTGCCAAAATCCAATCAGAGTGCTGGACTCCTTAAACATTCAATAGACTAAAGCCTAAACAAGATTAATCCCAATTTAAATCAGAGGTTCATTAAGGGTCACAAATTGTGCTGCAGTGCTTAATACATGGGGAAGTGATTAGCTAGGCCGGAAATAACCGGAATAGCTGCAAACGGATTTGCCAGAATGATTGTGATTGCACATAAGAGAAAGCAAAGCCATTTTAAGAGACCTAAGTGGAGTCATCTATGTCACACATCATAACAAATATCAAGAAAAGTTGCACTCACCGTAGATGCCAGTGGATATACAAGGAAACGCCTGCAATTGGAAAAATAAATTGACAAATTAAAGAGAAACATAATGGAATAAAATGAGATGCAATCACAGATCTAATCATTGTAAGTAATTACTCAACACTTTCACAAAAGCACAGCTAAACCTCAATGATCTAATCATGAACAACTAAAGAAAGGAATCACCATTGCCCCGCTCAGAACAAAGGGCTGGTCGCTCTTTAGAGAGAGACGACTGGTGGTGATTTAACCTGAGGTTCATCATGTCTCAGGAGAGAGGAGAGGTTGAGAAGGACAGTCTTTCAAAGTCAGCTCAGCCGATGCAGGCATTGAACCCATTCTTTTGTCATAAAACCAGCCATCCAGCAAACTGAGCTACCTGATGTGCCACGAGGAAGTACAGTAAATCTCTGCCAAACAATGGAAGCTGGTAGATAATACAAACAATTTTGGTGAAAGAGAAGTCAGTTACATAGGGCTCCCCTTACAATGTTGCTTCAAGTTTTTATTTAATTCACTCACGTGAATTCTGGCATTTATGTACATTTCCTCTGCCACTGTATAGAGACAATGCTATAAATTATGTGCCCTTCAAGAATGAGTCAAGACCTGCTCTGAAGATTATCGAACACAACTAATACTCACTAGTTCATATATTTAAGGGCTGGCTCCCCTACATGGGCGATTTGTTGAAAGTTTATTGGTTTTAAAAAAAAGTTGGCTCCCCTTTGGGGACTCTTGTGGTGCAGTGAGTAATATCCGTATCTTTGGACCAGGTGGCCTGAGGTGTGCTCTAACATCTTTGAACAGGTTGATTAGAAAGTAAATCTATCAACTGAATGACAGATTTAAAAAAAAACACACACCATTGCATGCCACATAATTGAAAGTATTTGGGGTGGGAGAGGGGCTCTTGTGGTAGTGTCCATCCCTCTCAGCCAGAAAGCCGAGGTCAAAGCTCGAGCTGCTTCAGAGACATTGGAAATCATTATTTAAATGTGTGCACAAAGGCATAATTGGAGGCCATCTGATTTTAATTGTTCAATAGTTGTGCCCTTAGAAGGTCGGACCCTGAATTTTGGATTCTCCCTCCTCTCTACTCCCCTCTCTTTCATCTCTTCCTTTAAGACAACCTCAGAACCTGCCTTTTTCAAACATTTGGGCATCTGTCCCAGTAACTCCTTCTGTAGCTCAATAATTGCTCTATTGAAGTGCGTTGATACATTTCATTACATTTACACATTACATTTACACATTTCATTACATTACCCGGGTTCAATTCCCGCCTCAGGCGACTGACTGTGTGGAGTTTGTGCGTTCTCCCCGTGTCTGCGTGGGTTTCCTCCGGGTGCTCCGGTTTCCTCCCACAGTCCAAAGATGTGCAGGTCGGGTGAATTGGCCATGCTAAATTGCCCGTAGTGTTGGGTGGGTGGTGAATGTAGGGGTATGGGTGGGTTGCGCTTCGGCAGGTCGGTGTGGACTTGTTGGGCGGAAGGGCCTGTTTCCACACTGTAATGTAATCTAATCTAATCTAATTAAGAGATGCTGTATAAATGCAAGTAATTGTGTTTGCAACAGGGTTTCAACATAAAACCTCCAACATAACTTCCTCCCTTTTGAATTCATTCCCCTTAGAAACGAAACCAAGCATTTTCTTTCTGCATTGCATGGCTTTATCAAATTGTGTCGAAATTTTTGACAACATGTGTATCTCTTATTCCAGATGATTTTGGTCCCCTATCCCTTGGAGTTCACACGTTTTCAGGAATAATGGACCTGCCTTGGGAACAGTGCTGTGGCTCCACATACACCACATAGGCTGCAGTAGTTCATGAATGCAGCTACAAGACAGTAGCATTTTGGTTATAGTCCAACAGGTGAAGAAGGTTTGGCGCTCCGAAAGCTCATGCTTCCAAATAAACCTGTTGGACTATAACCTGGTGTTGTGTGATTTTTAACTTTGTACACCCCAGTCCAACACCGGCATCTCCAAATCATGATATGATCATTGCATTGTAGCATGTGATCTCAAGACAAAGATCTCAGACTCCATCTTACCTCAGATCACTTGAAGCATGGCACTCTACAGGAAGCATGCTGCTCTGTTGCAACTCAATAACTTAAAATTAGCTCAGAAGCTCTGTGCCCCATGTTTGTGTTTAGAACAGATTGTGGTAATAAGAGCTTGCTAGATTCTCTAACACCATCATAACTACGCCTGGTTTCTTATGTTACAGGAGAATACAGAAGCATGAGAACATCAGATAAAAACACCCTGCAGGAAGCAGACAGATACCAACCACCTATTCAACTAGGGAAGGGGTAATAAATGCTGGCCTTGCCCATGACACTCACATTCCACAAAAGAAGAAAAAAAGGTTTCCTTAATCATAGAGTCATATAGTGTGGAAACAGACCCTTCGGCCCAACTGGACCATGCCGACCAGGTTTCCCAAACTGAACTAGTCCCATTTTCCTGCATTTGGCTCATAGCCTATCCATGTCCCTGTCCAAACGTCTTTTAAATGTTGCAATTGAACCTGCCTCTACCAGTTCCTCTGGCAGCTCGTTCCATATAAGGACCACCCTTTGTTTGAACAAGTTGTCTCTCAGATCTCTTTTAAATCTTGCCCGTCTCACCTTAAACCTGTACCCTCTAGTTTTGGACTCCCCTACCCTGGGGGCAAAATACCTTACCTATTCACCTTATCTATGCCCCTCATGGTTTTATAAACCTCTATAAGGTCACCCCTCAGTCTCCTAGGCTCCAGAGAAAAATGTCCCAGTCTATCTAGCCTCTTCCAATAGCTAAAACCCTCCAATCTTGTCAATCCTTGTAAATTTTTTTTGCACCCTTTCCAGTTTAATGACATCCTTCCTATAGCAAGGCAATCAGAATTGCATGCAGTACTCCATATGTGGCCTTCCCTCCTACAACAATGACTCTTTGTTCTTCTAAATTTGCTCTATCCAGTTGCTCTGTAAACCCGGTTATATCTTCCTGTGTTTTCTTTACGTTTTCAATATTGTTGACCATACTGCATTCTATATACTTTGAAGTTGTGAGGTCTATGACATACTCAACATGATCTTCCTATGCAGCAAATTACATGGTGTTATGACTCAGCAGAACTGTTCAGGAAACAAAACACACAATCTGTTACAAATGATTACACACATGAATTAACACAGCATGCTTCATCTTTCCAATATAATGCTGATCAATCAAGTATAAATCAGTCATAATAGGCCACATCAGAACAAATTTGTTCCCTTCCCATTCAGACTATTTGCTATTTTGCATCCTCCAAGAGACAGGTTTCTATTATCTGTGGCAGTAGACAACATTCGAGGGGCTGAATGGCCTCCTCTTCCTATCAATATGGACTATAACCTGATGTTGTGTGATTTTTAACTTTGTACACCCCAGTCCAACACCGGCATCTCCAAATCATAAGAATTGGGAGCAGGTGTAGATCATTCAGCCCCTCAAACCTGTTCTGCTATTTAATACAATCGTGGCTGATCTCATCTCAGAATAAACGTATACTTTCCAGCCCAATTTCCATGACCCTTTACCCATTACTAATTAAAAATCCGTCCATCTCCTCTCTAAATTTATTCTGTATCCCAGCAAAACTCCAGGCTAGTCAATTCCACAGATTTATCATCCTTTGAGAGATGTAACTTCTCCTCATCTGTTTTAAATCTGTCATCCCCTTATCCTTAAACTATGACACCTTGTTCTGGACTGCCCCTCCCCAATGAGGAAACATCTACTTTTTCAATCCTCCTTACGTACCTCAATTAGATCTCCTCTCATTTCTTCTGAACTCCACAGAATGCAGCCCTAAACTGCTCAATCTCACCTCATTAGACAAAATCTTCATCTCTAGAATCAATCTCCTCTGAACTGCTTCCAATACAATACCTTCTTCCTCAAGTAAGGGGACCAAAATTGCATGCAATACTCCATGTGCGGTCTCCCAATCCCATACAGACCAAGTGTCAAAAAGATGTAGCATTTCCAACACCCAAACTACAGGGCCTTTGTTTCTCGTGATGTTTCAGCAGACCAATTCAACTGACCAAGCACCAACACAGCAAACCCAATGGAGGCAGGTGCACTGAAACAAACAAGTCCAACAGCCATTTCACTGCATACCTGGGCTTTCAACATAGTGACCTTGAGAGGCACAGCACAACACAATTTATTTTTATGGCACGTTGCTCCTCAGAAGAATGTGTGTGATGCACCAAGTAGGCAAATACATCATAAGTGCTGTAAGGAGGAGTCTAAATCATTGTGGGATTCCAGCCCTGTTCTGCTCACAGTCCATCCCTAGATTCCTGCTATCCTCAGCCACTGACAACACTCCTTCCATTCCACCATTTCAAATCTAAGTAACTAACGCTGCACAGCTCCCTTGACATTGGCAGCTCTGTCGGAAATCTCCTGAGGTCGGGGCATTCTGTAATTGCTTCGTCCTTCATAACACTCAGGTCGTTTGTCATGGAACCGGCTTTTCTTACAAGATAACAGAGTCCTACTGAAGGCCAGCTGCACTAGAGTCAGCTGTTGACACACAGACATTCAATTAATGACACCGAGAATAATTACCTTTCAAAGCAGAGATTATTAGATCTTCAACTGAGTGCTTGCAAGTGGCTGGCAGGAGTAGTTATATCATCATAGATTCCTACAGCACGGAGACAGGCCCTTTGACCCAAACTGGCCCATGCCGACCAAAATGTCAAATTTCCCTGCACTTGGCCCATATCCTTCTAATCCTTTCCTATCCATGTATGTGTCCAAATGCGTGTTAAATGTTGTTAGTGTACCCGCCTCAACCACTTCCACTGGCAGCTCATTCCATATACACACCACCCTCTGTGTAAAAGAAAGAGGTCAAAACAACATCTTGGTTGGGGACTTTTGTTTACTTAGGGTCATGTGATCAGTTGAACATGACCATAATTCCACTGTTTATACGTGACCCTTTGGGCTGCTCCATGGACTATCTGTGTTCTTTTGAGGAAATGTTTTTCAAATAAATTATCGGTGCGTGCATATCAGGTCACTCAACTGGCACCTAACAGGATCTACAGTTGCTGCCTCACCCACTGGGTATTTAAAGCATTTTCTGCTTTTATTCCAGATTTCTAGCATTCACATCACAGTGGACAGCCATCTGTATAAAATCTAAAATTCCATAAACTTCTATTGTCCTAACCTCCTGATGGATGTCACCAGTGGGGAGGTGGGGTGATAATGTCTTGGCAGTCCATTTCTCTTCATCAGGCAATAAAATATAGCTAAGAATGTTCGAGAAGTGCAGCATTTATTTCAATAAAATCACCATAAGGTTGTGATGGTCTTTTTAAAAAAATTCACCCACAGGATGTGAGTGCCCCTGGTTTAGGGCGATCTTTCTTGTTGATCCCTAGTTACCCTGGAGGGGGTGATAGTGAGTCACCTTCTTCAATCACTACAAAGCTTGGGGTGGAAGTACACCACAGTTCCTTTCGGGACAGAGTTCCAGGATACCGAAATGGCTGATATCGTTCCAAGTTGAGATAGTGAGGGGCTTGGAGGGGAGATTGCAGATGATGGTGTTCCCATGTATCTGCTGTCCTTACAGTAGAGGTCATGGGGTAGGAAGGAGCTGGTCAAGGAGCCTGAGTGTGTCAGACTGCAGGAGACTGCAACCTCTTGTTTAAATGTGCTCACCAGGTTCTTTAGCCAATTGCAAGTGATCCTGCACGCTGTCCCTAACTTTCCTCCGACACAATTTAACGAGAGGAAAACTGCGCAGGCCACCAAATGTGCCATGTAATCTCACAACCTGATGACCCTCTTTTTATTCCAATTAAACCGCCACATCTAAAATGTGTTGGAACAAAAACGTGAAAAAGGTGACTGAGAAAGCCACTCTAAAGATGAGAATTCGGAGGGAAGAGTTGGCCTACTTTCAGCCAATGGCAAGTCTGACATTCAACAGAACGCATGCCCATGCAGAACCAGGTGATTGGAATAATTTAAATACTTTGGCAGACCAATGAGAAACCTCTCATGCATAGACTCAATATATATTCTGTAAAAGCAGAGACCATCTGTTGGTCTTTTTGAGAAAGGAAGCCAATTATTCAAAGCCAAGCCACAAATACAGGAGCTGCTGAGAAGGAAGCTTTCATGTACTCATTCTCTACCTTCCCACCCACCCACTCCCCCCAGCAGATTCCACCCAAATTTACATCAATTATTAAGTTAAAAATCTCACAACACCAGGTTATAGTCCAACAGGTTCACTTGGAAGCACTAGCCTTCGGAGCACTGCTCCTTCATTAGGTGGGTGTGGAGTATAAGATCGTAAGAGACAGAATTTATAGCAAACGTTTATAGTGCTATAAATGTTGCCACAATTAGAACTAGAGGGCGTAGGTTTAGGGTGAGAGGGGAAAGATATAAGAGACCTACGGGGAAACTTTTTCACACAGAGGGTGGTACGTGTGTGGAATGAGCTGCCAGAGGATGTGGTGGAGGCTGGTACAATTGCAACAGTGAAGAGGTATTTGGATGGGTATATGAATAGGAAGGGTTTGGAGGGATATGGGCTGGATGCTAGCAGGTGGGACTAGATTGGGTTGGGATATCTGGTCGACATGGACAGGTTGGACCGAAGGGTCTGTTTCCATGCTGTACATCTCTATGACTCTAAATTCTGTGTCCTATGATCTTATACTCCAAAACCACCTTATAAAGGAGCGGTGCTCCGAAAGCTAGTGCTTCCAAATAAACCTGTTCGACTATAACCTGTTGTGTGATTTTTAACTTTGTACACCCCAGTCCAACACCAGAAACTCCAAATCAATTATTAAAACCTTATCCTTATAAATGTACTGCACGTACAAGTTCCTGCAAGATTTATTCAGCTATCTAACCACAATTGTAAGAGAATACCTCGAGTCACAAAAAAAATCAATGTTTGCCCTTCTGCAACTTTCTACCCCACCAACACTCCAAGCAGGATTTGTTCAGCTCAGTTTTGTTTAGCTCTGCTACATGATCTCTCTTCTAGGAAGCAAATTAATGTCTTAACTCTATCTGGCCTTCAAAAATACTGCTCAAACCCAAGGAACTTTCTGCAGGAACTCTTTCATTAATATCTTAATCTATATTCGACATGCACCCTCTCAATACTGTCTCGGCAAACATTTTATTTTCGTCAAACAAAACAAATTTGAGATAAGAGCATTTGTTGAGCATTGCATTTGCTCTCTATTTTGTATCTAAAATTTGTACCTAGATACTTAGTACGTAAGTTGGTGCAATGTGGGGCGAAATTGTCTACTTTCACTGTACTCCTGTACATGAACCTGACAAAGGGGCAACACTCTGAAAGCTTGTGATTTCAATTAAACCTGTCGGACTCCAACTAGGTGTGGTGTGACCTCTGCCTTTGGAACAGTTCTGTGAGATGCTTATGCCAGGGTAATAGCAGAGTGATGCAAATAGCCCAACCTGGGTGCTCCTCCTGCCCCTGAAATTTCAGAGGGTACAACAGCTTCTGAATGTCCAAGATAAACTATCTTCCTTCAGGAGTTAAAATCAGAGGGGGGAAGCAAACAAGTTTCCTTGTTTTAAGGAGAATCTGGGATCCAGGTGCCAACACTTAATATGTCAGCTGGATAGAAACTGAAGCAATAGTTAAAGATGAGATGGGTTCTCTCCCTGGGCTTTGAGAGATTAAGAGACTGCAACATCACAATGGAATTGGTTGATAGGACCAGAGGATTCTTAATCAGGAGGGAGGTTTCTCGAATGAACCAAAAGTGCGTTCAAAACCAGGGCTGGTATTATCACTGGGGTGACAGTGAGGGATAAAATGTTCAGGCAGCCAGACGTGGGGGTGGGAGGGGGTGTTGGATTCAAAAACGTGCTGCCTTTTGAAAAAAAACTAAATTGGAACTGAAAGCCAGCCAAGAGATCAGAAAGGCTACTCAAAGCTTCAGCAACAACATTTCTTGCTTTCTCACAGTGTCTGACAGCTGCTTTCCTAATGCCTCTCTATATTGTGTGTTTTTTTTGCAATCTATTGCGAACATTGATCCTCCTTGTATTAATAAAATCGACTCAACTCCCACAGGCCACATTCTCTTTATTTGAATTCAGCCTTTCCCTATTTAAATACATTTGTGGAGACATTTTCTTCATTTTAAAATGCCTCTAAATCCTGTTTTTTTTTAAAATGAAATCCTGATAATTTTACTTTGATGACGAAGCATAATATTTAAAATCTGGGAGCAGTGGCAATACTGTGATGTCTGCTGCTACTGAAGTCACTTCAAAATGGAGACTGATTTATTTTTGTTGGGCAAGGACATTAAGGGAATAGGATAAGGCGAACAAACAGAGCAATGACACAGATTAACCACGATCTGACTGAATGGGAGGGAAGGTTTGAGGAGCCAAATAAGTCGACTGACATTTCTATGTTGCCAGAATTGGCGGTCGATGGGGTGAACCGGATCTGGATTACAGACTAGAGTTGGCTAATCACACAGTGAAAGTAAACAAACCTAAAACCCAAGAGGTCATCTATAAAACATGTTCTTTTTTCTCCCCCACTAGTTTTATTTCAGACATGATGAGATGTCCACTTTTAAATTTCAAGTAGTTTGAATTGTAAGTAGGCCATGGTCGAGAGTTATTGTTGCTGGGCTAGTAATCCAGAGGCCTGAATACTATTCTGGGGTCCCAAGTTCCACAATAGCAGAAGGTGGCATCAGAATTCAATACAAGTATGCAATTAAAAGTCTAGGGATGACACTGTCAATTTGAAGACCATAAAACCATTGCTGATTGTCATTTTAAAAACCCACCTGCTTCCCTAACGTCCTTTGGGGCAAGAAACTGCTGCCCTTACCGGCACTGACCCACACGTGACTCCAGACCCACAGTAACGTGGTCAACTATGAAATAGTCAAGAAAATCATTCCAACCACAGACAGAGTATAAAGTTGGTGATGATCGCATCCCATGAATGAATTAGACAAAACAATATTGGCAACATTTTAATACCCAGGAAGAAAAACCCAGTAAAATGGCGAATGGTCCAACTCACTGCGTATACTTCAAAACAGAGCTCAACTACAACCAGAGGGTAGTATTCAAATTTATCAACTGTGTATCTTCACTGAAGTTGATATTTCTTTTCAGCAGCAGAGAGTTGCCCATGGATTCTGGGTAATGTAATCGGAGGGGTGCCGTTCCCCTTGTGCTGCCATGTCAATGGCAATGGAGCAATGGACTGGGGTGTGATACCTGAGAGAAAGCTCATCTGTCATTCACACACCTGCCTTCTTTCAAACAAGGAACAAGGGGTAGAGATAAAGACTAGGAAAACATGCCACTAATCTGGGGGCTATTAGAAAAGCAGTGCTGCTTCGACATCTGCCCCTCCTGGAGTGGGCTAACTTGGCGTGAGACCCAGGGTTGAAGCAATGGCCTTCCCTGGTAGCCACTGGTTAAACAGGATGAAGTTGGGCAGAGGTGGAACACTGTGTGTGTGAAACACAAACTTCCCACCACAAAAATAGACAGCTGACTCACTAGCACCTCTGCCCTAGTTCACCCTGTTTTAACTACTTGAGCCTGCAGTGAGGTGGGTGTGGTGATCCTGTTTGAGCTGCAGAAATGTGGCATGGTGGCTTAGTGGTTAGCCCCACAGCCTCACAATGCGAGGGACCTGGGTCCGATTCCAGCTATGGGCGACTGTCCATGCTGCGTTTGCACATTCTGTCTGTGTCTGAATGGGTTTCCTCTGGTGCTCTGGTTTCCTTCCACAATCCAAAGAGGTGAATTTGCCATGCTGAATTGCCCATAATGTTCAGGGATGTGTAGGTTAGGTGCATTAGTCAGGGGTAAATGTAGAGTAATAGGGTAGGGGAATGGATCTGGGAGGGTTACTCTTCGGAGGGTCGGTGTGGACTTGTTGGGCCAAATGGCCTGTTTCCACACTGGAGGGATTCTTCAAAAAAAGTTGGAGCGAGGCAAGGCCAGGGTAAGTGTTGAATGTGTTGGTACGTGAATGCAAACTTCTATATCCTGCAGTTGATGGAAGAGGGTGTAAGAGGGTGTAATTGGGGTGGGAGGGGTCTTTGATGATGTTGGCTGCTTTCCCAGGCAGTGGGAGTCAATGGATGGAAGGTTGGCTTGCGTGATGGACTGGGCTATGACTCTATGACTTGTCAAATGTGCAGCTTAACTAATTGGAGAGAAGCTCGAGTGAGGGATAACAAGGGCCACAGGTGAGTCAACTTCACAAATGAATTGGCTGGCAAGTTGCAGGCACCTACAGGATGGCAAACATACTTGGACCAACTCCGATCAAACACTAAGTGAATTGAATTTGAATTTGAATTGAATGTATTGTCCCGTGTACCAAGGCACAGTGAAAAATTTTGTCTCTCAAGCAATACAGGAAGATCACAGAGTTAAGTAACATAGATAAGTAAATAATAGGTCAGCAGCGGCAAAAACAAAAACACAGGTACAGGTGAATGTTAAGAGTTTGTGAGTCCATTCAGTATTCTAACTGCAGTAGAGTAGCTGTGCGTGTGTTCAGACTTCTGAACTTTCTCCGTGATGGTAGAGGATGTAGAAAAACATTGCCAGGGTGGGATGGATCTTTGAGAATGCTGGCGGCCTTTCCTTGACAGTGGGCCTGGTGGATGGATTCTGTAGGTGGGAAGTTTGCCTTTGTGATTGTCCGGGCCGAGTTCACCACTCTCTGTAACCGTCTCCGATCTTGAATGGTACAGTTGCCATACCAGGTAGAGATACATCCAAACAGAATGCTCTCGATGGCGCACCTATGAAGTTTGGCAAGGGTATCCACTGTCATGCCAAATTTCCTCAGTGGCCTAAGGAAGAAGAGATATTGTTGGGCCTTTGTAACCAGTGCGTCCACATGGAAGAGTCCAAGAAAGCTTGTTGTGATGACCACTCCTAGGAGCTTGACACTCTCCACTCGTTCCTCCTCTGTGCTGTTAATGTGTAGGGGACATATGTAACATCCTGCCGAAAATTAATAATGAGTTCCTTGGTTTTGCTGGCATTGAGAGCAAGGTTGTTCTCAGTGCACCATTTGTCCAGGTCTTCCACCTCCCGTCTGTAGTCTGTTTTGTTGCCATCTGAAATTCGACCAACTATGGTGGTGTCATCAGCGAATTTGTAAATGGCATTAGTCTGGCATTTGGTGATGCAGTCATGGGTATACAGTGAGTACAGTAGGGGGCTGAGCACACACCCCTGGGGGGCTCCAGTGTTAGTGAGGATGAAATATTGCCCCCAATCTTCCTCTATTTTGTTACATTTGCAGAGGCACGCATAGACTTTCCTTGTTCTTTATACTTGGGAAAATTAGAGGTGATCAAGATTGGAAAGTGTGTATGGTGGGGTAGCACAGAGAAGCTCAATTGCAGCCCACCAATGCTCAGAGGCTGTTTCCCCTAATCTAGGCAATCTAGGACTGCAGGGTCCATCAGTTACAACGAAGGGGAGAAATTTCATCATTTAGAGGGTTTGAATCTGGGAATGCTCTGTCCTAGAAGCCCATGAATGCTCAGTCATTGACAATATTAAAGAAGACAGCTGATGGATTCTTATGAGGGCAGGAAGGGAATCAAGGGCAGCAGATAAAGCAGGAAAATAGAGTTGATGTAGATCAGTTGTCACCTTGCTGAATGAAGGAGAAGACTCAAGAGGCTGAGTGCCCTACTCCTGCTTCCATTTCTTATGATCTTATCATGTCACTTTGCAAACTAGGTCACCTCAATCTAGTTCACATTCCCTGGTACTTAACTGTTCTGTGTATTTAATCCCATGTGAACTAAATTTAATTTATTATGAGTTCCACTGAAATCCTTCTACAACCAAATAGACAGAAGTTTCAAACTGCGATTGCAGTGTCTCCAAAAGGGTATGTCTACCTTATCCTACAGATTCTCATATTGGTTAAGCTCATTCAATACAATAAAACAGAAATAAACTTACAAATGGCTTTGATGTCTACACATCACTTCATCAAAACAGTCCCTTATACTTTTAAAGAATTCCTTCTCTAAAGATATTTCTGTTTTGATAATTGTCCGACTTAGAGAAAGCAAATTGTCAAAATGACTACTTCTGTACTTGAAACGTTTTCTCCAAAACTGCTTTAGAGATTTTAGCTGTATTAATCATACTGCACCAAGTCACCACTTCTCAATATATCAAAGCATATTGTAGAAGCAACTTTAAAATGACACCCGCTTATGCTGGTTTGTAGTAGATTTTACGTTCAGCAAAATGCGAATGAGTGCAATCTCAAGGGAGAGACAAAAACCCACATCTCACTAACAAACCCAATTTTAGCTACAACTTGCACTGAATCGTTAATTACATCCCAACCTGGGCAGTTCTACCCCTCTGTGTACTTAAGCTGTAATGTGGGCAACACCGATGACAGCAGAAGTAAATAAGAGAGGGCCACCACATACAGCAATGTCCAAAACCACATTTAAAGGAGTTGGAAGATTTGTCGACATCGATAATAGAGTGATAAATTCAAGATGACCTCCAATTTCTTTAAGCACGCATGAAGCCAATTTTAAAATATTTTTAAAACTATCTCCTTTAATGGTTTCCTCTGAATCAGTTTTCCTTTATTCTTCACTTCTAAGGGTTTGCTAAGATTTCTTCATTCTTTAGTTCAGAGATTTCAAAGCCACAACACATGTTCCCAGGTCAGCAAATGCAGCCAAATGTAAAATTCTCAATTCCTTTTCATGCTTTAGAATCGAGTACATTTCACCGTAAAACTACAGCTTGCCAAAAACTATACAACCTAGTTTGGGTCCAAGACAAATGTTACTGATGGCTTTGTTTAGGCTGCCCAATCGACAAGTCAAAGAGAGTCAGACTCCATCTACACTTCCCAAAGCCTCAGGAAAACAGCCACCATCATCAAGGGCCCACCCCGGTTATACTCTCTTCCACTCTCTCCCACCAGACACAAGATATAAAGAGCTGTATACATCTGGATGTAGGTTTGCTCACTGAGCTGGAAGCTTCATTTTCAGATGTTTCGTCACCATACTAGGTAACATCTTCAGTGAGCCTCCGCACAAAGCACTGCTGATGATTCCTACTTTCTATTTATATGTTTGGGTTTCTTTGGGTTGGTGATGTCATTTTTTTGTGGTGATGCCATTTCCTATGCTGATGTCATTTCCTGTTCTTTTTCTCAGGGGGTGGTAAATTGGGTCCAAGTTAACGTGTTTGTTGAGTTCCGGTCGGGAATGCCATGCTTCTAGGAATTCTCGTGCATGTCTCTGTTTGGCTTGTCCTAGGATGGATGTGTTGTCCCAGTCGAAGTGGTGCCCTTCCTCATCTGTACATAAGGATATTAGTGAGAGAGATGAACATCAACTAGCCACAAAATGACATGACCATCTCTCAGGACACGACTTTGACTGGGACAACACATTTATCCTATGACAAGCCAAACAGAGGCACGCACGAGAATTACGAGAAGCATAGAATTCCAATTGGAATGCCATCAACAAACACATTGATTGGACCCGATTTACCACCCCCTCAGAAAGTGAACAGGAAATGACATCATCAACCCAAAGAAACCCAAACATATAAATAGAAAACAGGAATCATGAACAGTTCTTCATCCGGAGGCTCACTGAAGATGCTACCTAGTATGGTGATTAAACGTCTGAAAATGAATCTTCCAGCTCAGTGAGCAAACCTACATTCAGAACCTGAGCTACAAATCTTCTCAAAACTCGTTTGCATACAGGTACCAATACATTCAAGAACAGCTCTTTTCCCGCTGTTATTAGACTACTGAATGGACCTCTTAAATTTTAAATTTAATGTTGATCTTGCTCTTTGTGCACTTTCTCAACAGCCATAATATTGTATTTCTCGCTCTGTTCTATTACCCTAATGCACTTTGTATGCTGTGACCTACCTGTGCTGCACACAAAACAAAATGTTTCACTGTACCGAGGTACATGTGACAATAATCAAGCAAGTCAAATCACGGAGTCACACAGCACAGAAACAGAAAACTTGTCTGCACCAACCAGGCATCTCAGTATGACCTAGTCCCATTTGCCAACTCTCTGTGTGAAAAAGTAACCCCTCAGCTCCTTTTTAAATCTTTCCCCTCTCACCTTAAACCTATGCACTCTTGTTTTAGACTCACCCAAACCAGGGAAAAAGACCTTCCTTCAGAACAGGTCAACATACTGTGCTGGCCCATGCAGTACCTTGCTCCAGATAACAGAGACTAAGCTTACCCATCCCGCCTGATTGAGTGTGTGTGTGCTAAACCCAAGGCTGGATTTCCAATGTTGCAAATTGTTCCAATGAAGTTAAACTATTTCTGTGAATAGATCTGTTCAAAAAGTGACAGTAACCTATTTGGCGGTTTTATCATAGTCAAACCTCCCAAGGTGCTTTGCAAAATTATCAAATATGTGACACTGAGCCACTTAAAGAGAATTAGGGACAGGTGTCTAAAACTTGGCCAAAGGGGCAGCCTTTAAGGAGCGTCCTAAAGGAATAAAGGAAGCTGGATGCTGGAGGATATAGAGGGGGATTTCCACAGCTTAGTTTCCAAATGCATGGTCAGAAACGATGGAGCGGTTATCCTCAGTGCAATGCGCAAGAGGCTTGAAATCTTTTGCTGAGCTCCCCCCTCCTGTGTCATAATGGCTACTGGTGAGGCTTTTCCAATGTTACTATGTCAGATAAATTCAGTGACAAACACATTGTATGTGGAGCCCAGATTCCAGTGTTCACTGGCACATCCCCTTAGCACATATACTGTCAACAGGACAGCCACATTTACTGCATCTTAAGACACGATTATCATTTCATTTGATTAACTGCATAAGAATTATGGTCCGGTGTGTCATCTATTTGCACTGTGCAATGCTTGGTTCATTAAAAATTCAATTTTGAAGTTTATTTGGTGATGTGTGCACCATTTTGCCTAATACCTTGAGCACACAGTCCACTGTGACCTAATTACTTTGGATAATATGGTCCTTTAAACAGACCATTACATTTATTATCTTTTTTCTGTTGCACATTGAAGGGTATTCTCAATGTCTTTTTGGCAGACAGAGTCCACAAAGATCAGAATTGAAATGGCATACAATATTAGCCGGAATAAACTTTAAAGTTTTTTTTGTATTAAATGATACAAATTGTAAATTGCCATTATCCTGTAATTCAGATGTGTCACTGGTGCCTATGTAGAATGAGACACCATGATTCCTGCTCGGAACTAAAAAGGTTTGCAGAATCAAAATCTAAACTGCACTACAACCACACCAGATGGATCTATGAAGCGTGCCATAAACTGTAAATTTGCATAGTGCACATCAACCTCCTTCTTAATTTTTTGGATGTTCCAATTTAAAAAGAAGCAGGAAAACAGATTTATGTTTTAAACAGGATCAATTATGCTGGAATTCCTTGAGATGTCCTTCACTTAGAAGCTTTGAATTCTCACACCTTCATTGTTTTGCTTTCGTTTTATACGCTCATGGGATGTGGGAATTCCTGGCTGGCCCAGTATTTATTGCCCATCCATAGTCAAACTGAGGAGTTTGCTAAGCTTGTCATTTCAGAGAGAAGTGAAGAGTCAACCACATTGTTGTGGGTCTGGAGTCACATCTAGGCCAGACCAGGTAAAGATGGCAGATTTCCTTCCCTGAAGAACTGATCCAGATTTTTACTGGAATCAGATGTCACCAGCTGCCATGATGGGATTCAAACCCGTAATTCCGGAACAGTAGCTGAAGGTGCTCGATTATTAGCCTAGCGACATTACCACTGCATAACTGCCTCCCTAGTTTCATTCTAAACAACTCCGTTGTCATTGACACCGAGCTAACACGTTGGTCTGTCTGCTTTTAGACTGCAATTCATGGACAAGAACAGTCATGTGACTTCTGGAAACCATTTTCTAAGGTTCTGTCTTTATTTTGAAAAGTCAGATGAACCTTCTTGACAAAATATGCAATATAATTACACAAGCGTGCCCTACTTTAAGCTCACTCACAGATACATCGAAGAGACACAGGCAATCATTCTCTTGATTTTAGCGAACAGGTAAATGTTGATTCAAGAAGGCACTGACACAGGACAACTCTCTACAGCAGGTCTTATTCTCAAGATGGCACCAACACAGGACAACTCTCTACAGCAGGTCTTATTCTAAAGTTGGCGCCGACACAGGACAACTCTCTACAGCAGGTCTTATTCTCAAAATGGCACCGACACAGGACAACTCTCTACAGCAGGTCTTATTCTCAAGATGGCACCGACACAGAACAACTCTCTACAGCAGGTCTTATTCTCAAGATGGCGCCGACACAGGACAACTCTCTACAGCAGGTCTTATTCTAAAGATGGCGCCGACACAGGACAACTCTCTACAAGCAGGTCTTATTCTCAAGATGGCACCGACACAGGACAACTCTCTACAAGCAGGTCTTATTCTCAAGATGGCACCGACACAGGACAACTCTCTACAGCAGGTCTTATTCTCAAAATGGCGCCGACACAGGACAACTCTCTACAAGCAGGTCTTATTCTCAAGATGGCGCCGACACAGGACAACTCTCTACAGCAGGTCTTATTCTCACGTTTTTTGCAATTGTTCTGCATTTCTAAGTCTGTAAAGATGACTACACCTCCCTTGCAGCTGTAACCTTGTATTCCTCACTCCGTTCAATCACCCTACAATCTGTACATCCTTGTGTGTCCTAATCTGCCTGTACTGCTCGCAAAACAAAACTTTTCACCGTACTTAGGTAAATGCGACAACAACAATAAATCAAATAATCAAAACAAATGGAGAGGTATCCCTTTGGCTCACCATTAGAGCCAGATGAAATGAAAACGGTAAATGCTAAGAAGGTTTTCAGAATTCAAATATAAACTGTGAGACAATTATATCGAATGGGTTTAAAAGTGCTCTAAGGACTGCAAATTTGCATGATGTGTTTAGCCTTCTTCTGCATTTTTTTGAATGTTCCAATTTAACAAGGAGCAGCCGAGCAGCGTTATGTTTTTAGATTGATAAAAAAAGTTGGCTTATTACACAACTATTGCAGCCCAAGCAGCATCTATGTAGCGAGTAACAGAGTTAATTTTTCATGTCCATTCCCTTTCATCAGTCTCTGTCATTTGCTGTATTTCAGATTTGCAGCAGCTGCAGTTTTTTGCATTTGTATCTGGAACACATACTCGGTTCCTAACGAGCATCAACATGAGCAGCCCCTATCCTCACAGGCAAGAATTATGCACCACAGACGTCCCCAGGTACCACAACAAATCTCAAACCTCTTACACTTCGGGAATTATCTCTGCCAACTCCTCAGGGACATTACTTCAGAGATCTGTGAGAATATTTCTTTTTTCTCTTCCATTGCTTCTCAACTTGTAACATTGTGTGAAACAGGGGAAATTTTGACAGAGTGAAAAGTAGCATTGGGTAGTCAGCAAGAGAGCCGGACATCCAAGACACCAGGGTGGAATAAGCTGGGCTGTCAGAGTGCTGGAAGCTGCAATACATTGGGGGAAAACTGGAGTGAATGCACTTTGAAATTAAAAACATTTACAGGCACTTATACTCAATTGACAAGAGTGATTATTCAAAGACAGAGTGCAGGAAGAGAAAGCCACAAAAAAAGGGTAGTGGTATTTTTTATATAGTGATACAGTGCAAGACCAAAGAGTTAATAAATTTGTTTCTGGTAATGGTTAGACCACAGTCGGAGCATTAGGATTTCCAATTATAAAACAAACAGTGAAACTACGGAGAGAGTACTGAATAGATTACCACGATGACGCCAGGGATGAGAAACTAGAGTTATAAAGTGACTTGATACACTATTCTTCACAGTGGAGTGAACAAGGCTAATAAGAGATCTAATCGAGGTTTTGTTTTAAATTATAAAAGGTTTGGATGCTGGGAATTGGGAGAGACTATTTCTTCTGCTTGGTTCAATGGAGATCATCATGGTTTGCCACAGGGAGTAGTGCGAGCAGAAACTGTTGTATCTTCGAAGGGAAAAGTAGTTAAACATTTGAACCGAGGAAGATACAGAGAAATAACAGGGCAGTGGAATTAGATTTTGATTACTTGAGCAAAGAGCTGGCAAGATAGCCTGGGCCAAATGGCCTCTCTGGGCTGTAAGCACCATTTCCCTGGAGTGCATTCTAAAGTTTTAATGCAGCTTTAACCTCTATCATTGAGAAAACTTCTCAATGGAACACAGTTAAGCTCAGAAGAGGCTTTGGGCTGCTTTGCTTTTGTTGAAACTTTATTGCTGGAACAGCACAGCAGGTCAGGCAGCATCTTAACCTCTATCATTGAGAAAACTTCTCAATGGAACACAGTTAAGCTCAGAAGAGGCTTTGGGCTGCTTTGCTTTTGGTCAAAACAAGTTCCACATTCTATTTTCAGTAAGACTCGTGTTATTTGTTTTATGTACAACCTGCTTTAGCATCAAAATGCACGAAGGTACTAGGGGACAGCTCCTGTGGGAGTATTCATGGTGGGGGAGAGGGGGGAGAGGGGGGGAGGTAGAGCTGCAGCATCAGCTAAGCTGGGCTTGAAATGAATTTACAGAAATAGCATGGCACAGTCCGACTTTTGACTGCATTGTCTCCCCGTGGAATTCAGCAGTTTGTTTATTTAACGAATAATGAATTCCAAAGTATGTAATTGTTGCAAGTTTAACCACACCGGGGACCATTTTGATGCGGGATAAACATGACAGCTCAAAGAGTGATAAAAAAACATAGTTATTATGCACGGTCTCTGTTTCTGGCTATAGGAAATGCCCGTTCTCAGAAAGCATTCTGCACAGATTGTCTCAACCAGAAAGCCACATCTCCGATGTAGCATAGGTGCGTCAGCCATATTTTATAGGTGGGACTCACTTCCAATTGAGTGTGTTCAAGAGATTTGAGTACAAAGGTTGAGGCTGATAATCCAGTGGCATACTGAGGGAGTGTCACCCCGTCAGAGGCGCCATTTTTCCATTAAATCTCATGTGGGGAAAGAAGATCCATGACACTATTTCGCAGAAGAGTGGGTACGTAAGACTCCTAGTTTCCTGCCCAATACTTATTCCTCTGGCAACATTATCTTTAAAAGATTATCTGGTAATTATCCCATTACTTGCTGTGTGCAGACAACCTGTCCCGTTTCCAACATCACAATGACAACCATCTTTCAAAATTACTTCATTAGTTACAAATTGCTTTGGGACACCCTTGTGTCATAAAAGGTACAAGTAATTCAGCATTTTCTTAGGGAACTGAATGCTAAATGATTAAATCCCTCATTGTAAAGCGAAACAAAAACCTTTCTTTGTCAAACTCTCACAAAGCTTCTCAACCAGACGTCCAGAAGGGCAGCTGTACTTGTTTTTTCAACTGAGAAAAAGCCACATTCATATTACATTCCACATATATAACAGTGAACAGGATAAATATAGTTATAAAGGTATTCATTATGAGATTTTAATCGTATCATAGACGATCTCACACAAAGCAAAGTTCAGTGCGACATTCAATTCAGTTTACTCAAGCTGATGGAGAGAATAATGGGAGGATTCGGAGGAAGGGTCACTGGAACTGAAACGTTAACGCTGATTTCTCTGTCCTAGCAATTTCTGCTTTTGTTTCTGATTTCCAGCTTCCGCAGTTCTGTCAGATTTTATAATGGCTCTGAGGTTGGTCTCGAAGTTATTGGAGGAGAAAGTGAGGTCTGCAGATGCTGGAGATCAGAGCTGAAAATGTGTTGCTGGAAAAGCGCAGCAGGTCAGGCAGCATCCAGGGAACAGGAGAATCGACGTTTCGGGCATAAGCCCTTCTTCCCTCGAAGTTATTGGTCAAAGGACAAACATTGATGGGGACACTGGTGAAAATTCAACTTCGAAATAATACCATGAGATATTTCACAACATTCAGAAGGCGGATGGGTCTTGAGTTTGTGTTTCACCTGAAATACAGCATCTCTGACAGTGCAGCACTGCCTTCAGAAGGGAGCGTCGATCCGGAGTTTCAGCTCAAACATCTGAAATTGGACTTAAATCCACAACCTTCAGTGTCAGAGATAACAGAGGCCATCACTGAGCCATGACTCAGACATAATACACCATATAAGTACTTTGGAATATTGTATGTTGGATGAACAGTCAGAGCAGTAAAAGATTCTGAGAATGCACGTTAAATTGTTTCACTATGTTTCAATCTTCTTTACTGTTTGTCATTTTCTTGAACAGAACTACAAGCTTAGTAATGTCATCCAAAATGATTGGACTCAGAGAAAACCTTCCTAAAGGTCTAGTACAGCCACAGAGTTTGCAGATTTCCCTTTACTGTGCAACAAGGGTCGATTGATATAGTTTCAAGGGAGGTGGTCAGTAATCCACTTAATTTGTACAATAAGCTGCGCTATGGTACCTTTCCTTTCAGATACAACAGTGCAAGCCATAAAACCATGCCCTTCATACTTACTTAGAAAATTGAAATTTGTTTGAGGTGCAATCAAAGTACTGTCTTCTAAATAATACATACACCTTGCTCCTAACTACAAGAAATAGGGACAAATCAGAAATATGCCATTACAAAGTAAATTATAAATTATTGAGTGAATTGTTATGATAATATTGTGAAAAGGTGCTTCCTCATTTTATATCCATGCTGAATCTTAATATCATTTTGCTACATTGAATCAGCAGATGGAAATCTAGATGTGTTTGATGTAGGCAAGCTGTGCCTGTCATAAGTGTAACATGTTGTAGTTTCAACACTTTATTATTGCAAAAAGTGGCAAAATTGTCAAATTGAATAATGCCACAATATCTGGAGCCTTCAGTCCTCAGTTGCCTGCACATCAAGTTGGCAAAATATCGTTGCTGCTGGGTTAAGCACCGAGTATGTTGTTTCGATGGAGCTTTAACCGGGTTTGTGCTTGTATACACTAGAAAAAAAATCAGGATCCTGAAAATACGCTAGAACTTGCCGGATAAATAAAGAGAAGCAGAGCAGGCAGATTTGTACTGCACAATTCTTGAAATATCAATTTGTTGTTATGGCATAGGCACCTATTAAAGTGTTTCTTGGAAACATCGAAAGATTAGCATTTATAAAGAGCCTTTCACAACATCCGGATGCCTCAAAGCACTTTACAGTCAATAAAGTGTTCTTGAAGCTAGCCCCTGGTGTGTTGCAGGAAATGCAGCAACCAATTTGTGCACAGGAGGCTCCATCAAACAGATCATCTGCATTTTCACCAATAGAGTTAAAAAAAACAGAGGAGTTAAAATTCTTGCTCACTGTCAAACAGTTCTGCAGTGATTCCAACCAGGTGGATCTTACTGACTATGAGATCCTTGACTGATGTTAGCCTGGGCCAATCAGGGAGCCCTGGCTGACAGGCATAAACAGGATTTCAGAGAGTCTCCTGTTTCAAGGGACTGGCTCAGAGATGGTTGGTCACAGCCCGTGTACAAACTACCAGTAAATAAAGGGTGACTTGGTGACGGGACACCAACCTTTGTGAAGTTATTGTAAGTACCAACAAATCTTTTTCATCTATTTGAGTTTAGACAAGATGTTCATCTAAAAACAGCACCTCAGACAGTGCAGCACTCCCTCAGTACTGCAATAACAGCCTAGACTCTGATGCTCAATTCTCTGGAGTGGGATTTGAACCTAAAATGCTCTGTAAGAGTTTGACAACTGACCCAGATGAACAGAAAATCTTCATGCAGTTTCAGGGTGATTAGAGGTTGGGTGTGTGCCAACACATATGGACATTATATCTCCTGAGTAACCCACCTCTCCATTTTATTAAAGAATGTGGATAAGGAGTCAGTAGATTTTCAGCATGCACCCCAAGGGGGGGCAATGCGATGCAATAGTCGCTGAACATCAAATGGGTAAATACCATCCCAGGGCACAAAAGACACATATTTCCATGCTCACTCTAATCCTAGGCAGTATTGCATTCATTGGGTGAAGGAATCCACAAAAGGAAATCAATAAGACTGTTGCAACAGAGGATGGAGATATTAAGACTGAAAATATATTTGTCATCTATTGATGCAAAAAATATGTTTAAAATACAATTTTTTCAAACATAGGTATCACACAAGTCCAAAGACACGGGTGACACATTATTTATCTTAATTTCAAATTGTTTAACTTCAGTCATTAGATGCAATCTAATGTAAATGTTTTATTTAAAAACATGGTCGTGATCCTGCATAAATTAAGATCCCCCATGCCTTATGTTTACTCCAACAGATGATTAGAATGATGCGGCAGACTGAAATGTGATTGGACTTTAATTTGCCATGAGCAGGCAAAACATTTCAGGTTTGCATGATGTTTCACTGGCAAACAAATGGGTCTTTCAGCGTTGTGAAGTGAGAGCAAAATAATGGTGTTTGCAAGCAACACATCCAGTGCTAGGTTTGCAAATTTCATTAAGGATTTGAATTTGCATTCTTTTATCCCCCAGGTATCTTCACAAGAAGTCTATAAATGAGTATTTGGAAGAACTGCTTAATGTTCAAGAGTCTCTCCAGAGGCTGAGATTGATACGCAAAAAAAATCAGAAAAGATTAAGTTAGTGGACCTACTGTCATCATTTTTCTTCAGCTGGCTAAACCTTTACATTTTCTTTGCTTGATAATTTTGTATTGAGCAGACAAAAAAAGCATTGCTTAGTATCTTGTGGTGCATTGGTAGTATCCCTACCTCTAAACAAGGAGGCCTAGGTCCAAGACCCACCTGCTCCAGAGGAGTGTCATAACATGCCGTGATATTTTCTATTTGGCCTATCCAGAGATGTTATTACCCATTCTGGAGCAAGTAGGATTTGTACCCATGGTCTTCTGGCTCAGAAATAGGGACACTACCACTGCACAAGAAGTGCGCACACAAAATGTCAGAACTAGTTAATTAAAAATTTTCTGCACTCACTCCTCATTACATTCCTCATCAGTACTCTTAAAGTTGGCAACAGACCCAATGTTCGCTTTTCACCGAATTGAAAAGCCTCTACAGATAGCTGTAAATCGGGGATTTCTCTTATAGTGAAATCTGCATTTTTCTTTATTCTTGAGAGATCCATGCTTCTATCCCCTATGGATATTGAGGATTTGGTGTAAAAAACATTGCTCCCTGCTTCCCTGAATAACCTTTGCAGAGTGATACTTTTGCCTGAATGTCAAGCTATTAAGTACCCCCTCCGCACCATCTCCTCCCCCGCCACCCCAATCCCCACTTAAAGTCCCAATACATTATTATGTGATCACTTCAATTTCAACCTAAGTACATCTGTGTTTGTGGGGGTGGGGGTGGGAAGAGGGTGACTCTATCCTGGAGGGGAAAGCCCATGATTAACCTTTCCTTCCCATGGCCAATTCTTTGTAGATGTATCCGTGGACTTGTTCATTATGATTTCTTATGCTTTGTTAAAGCTTTGCCTCAAAGGCCTGAACCTCTCTGAAATAACTGCACAGCGGCTGGTATCCCATCACCAAGTCACCCTTTATTTACTTGTTCACAGTACGTGGACCCTGAGCAGCCAGCTCAGAGTTAGTGCTTAGACTGAGGAGCCCTTCTGAATCTCCTGGTAATATCTGTCAGCCAGAGCTCCCCAATTGGCGCAGGTTAATAATCCCAATCAAGGACTTCATACTCAATAATATTCACTGAGGCATGGTCCAATCACTACATTCTCTTAACTTGACCTTGTTTGGTCTTTGCAAATTTTGTCCCAGGTACACTAACTGAATGCATATTGTACAGCCTCGGCATCTACGGCACAATTAAGTTCCTAGGATTCACTGGAACTTGTCCACCAAATGGACTGACTAAATTGGTTTCAAATCAGTTTGTTTTAAATTATTGGAAGACAGACATCGGCTTTCCACATTGCAATAGTGATTAGACTACAAAACATATCTGTGAAATTGCTGTGGAACATTTGATAGAACCTTTGCTATCGAGTCATTCATAACTTTAAATGATCTTATTTTAAACAATAGAGGTCTGCGCAGCTGTGTGAGCACATATGAGAGTGACAGAGAAAGAGTTGAAACATCTCTTCAGGGTAATATTAACATTTTCTTTTAAAAGAGTTGCAGAGAATCCCTATATGTAGAAACAGTCCCTTCAGCCCAACAAGTCCACACCGACCCTAGGAAGAGTAACGCACCCAGATCCATTCCCCTACCCTATGTTTATCCCTGACTAATGCACCTAACCTACACATCCCTGAACACTATGGGCAATGTCGCATGGCCAATTCACCTAACCTGCACATCTTTGGATTGTGGGAGGAAACTGGAGCACCCAGAGGAAACCCATGCAGACAGAGGGAGAATGTGCAAACTCCACAATTACTGTCGCCCAAGGCTGGAATAGTATGCAGGTCCCTGGCACTGTGAGGCAGCAGTGCTAATCACTGAGCCACCGTGCTTACAACAGTATAAAATCTCCAACTATTTCACCGGTGTTTTGGTCTGTTTTTCTCTCACTACAGATGCTGCCAGACTCAATGAGTTTCTATAGTCTTTCTCATTTTATTTCCAATGTGCAGTACTTTGGCTTTTATTTACCTGCAGAGTCATAGAGCTATACAGCACAGAAACAGACCCTTCGGTCCAACTCATCCATGCCAACCAGATATCCTAAATTAATCGAGTCCCACTTGCCAGCATTTGTCCCATATCCCTCAAAACCTTTCCTATTCATATACCCATCTAAATGCCTTTTAAATGCTGTAATTGTACCAGCCTCCACCACTTCCTCTGGCAGCTCATTCCATACACACACCTCCCTCTGCATGAAAAAGTTGTCCCTTAGGTCTCTTATAAATCTTTCCCCCCTCACCTTAAACCTATGCCCTCTAGTTTTGTTTCTTGTTCATTAAAAAAAAGGTTTGTGTTTTGAATCCATTAGTTCCTGTTGGCCATAAATTTTAATTGGGAACAATGGATTTTTTTTTGAGAGACATCTACATGCAGAGAAAAAGACTGTCTTTCCTCATTCCAATTTTCATTTTGTTAATAACAGGCAAGCTGGATTTTGAAAGCAAGGATAGCTACATGGAGACAAATGGATCAGAAAAGAGGATAGAGGAGTGGAGGATATTGAGAGGTTGTGGAAGGAAGAAACACATAAGTAGGGGAGTGGATATTTGGATTTACATCAGCTGCCCTCATCGGGAATTAGATGGAACATTAACAGTGAAGTGTGTATGAATGCAGCAAGGATAGGAGGACACAAAAGAAGCAGTTCAAAAGCAGTCGAGGTAAAGGCAACATGAGTTACATCTAGCAAACTTATACATCAAAAATACACAATTTGGCTGGTTGTGCCCAATTTAAATGTCATTTGTGTTTTATGTCTTGATGAAAGGAGCAGAGATAGGAAGCTGCCACCTTCTACTTTAATGAATCATTGCATATTTTACTGTCAAACTGACTGGATCATTCATTAAAGCACTGGCTTTGAAGAAGTCTATGTGTCAGTATGCATATTAATGACAGCAGTTTAAATATGCAAACTTCAACAGATAATTAATTTGTTGTCAAAAGCAAACTTATTTACATACGCAACTGTCAGCATATAGACTCCTTCCCAACATAACTCACTCTCATAAAAATACCTCCCTCTCCATTGAGTACACAGTGTGATTTTATTAGAGGTCCTTCTGCCTTCACTATTACAGAGTTGATTTCTTCAAGGCATTTTTGATCCACAATTTCAGATCATTATCAGGTGCATCAATATTGATACAGCTAATAATGATCTGAGTGGGTTGATGTGTCCTAAGGAATGAATTAACCTTCAAAAAATAATGAAAGCTGCAAGAATTAAAAACGCAAGCCTGTACGATCGCCTACACCCCGCATAACATGCTACGTGCAGGAGAAAAAGACAAATTGTGAATGCTTCATAAAGATGTGCAGTAGAAGAAGGAAGTTAAAAAAAAGACTGGCAGCAGTTTTGCTAACCCACTGGGCCATTTAGAATGGTGCTGTTGGAGTTTGCAAAAGATCAATAAACTATGTACCACTAACTTACTTAACGAATACTGTACAATGCCTAGCAACAGAAGGGTGCAGGGAGGCTGAGAAGATAAGATAAAAGCGGCTCAAATGAAAGATTAGCACTGGTACCTCACACACCACAGACCTGGGTTCGATACCAGCCTCGGGCATCTGTCTATGTAGAGTTTGCACATTCTCCCTGTGTCTGCATGGGTTTCCTCCGAGTGCTACGGTTTCCTCCCACAAGGCAAAGGTGTGCAGGTTAGGTAAGTTGGCCATGCTAAATTGCCCACAGTGTTCAGGGATGTGTACGTTAGGCACATTAGTCAGGGGTAACTGTAGAGTAATGGGGCATGAGTTTTGGTGGGATACACGTCCGAAGGTTGGTGTGGACTTATTGGGTCAAGGGGCCTGTTCTACGAAGTCAAAATCAAATGTAGCAGATGCCAGAAATCTGGAATTGCTGGAATCACTCAGCGGCTTAGGGAGCATCTGTGACCATTTCAAGTCAATAACATAGCATCAGCCCACTCCTGAATCACCAGATTCCAGGTTCAAGTCCCACCCCTGGGCTTTAGCACAAACCTCTAGGCTGACACTCTCCTGCAGCACTGAGGGGTGCTGCACTGTCAGAGGTGCTGCCTTTTGAGTGAGTATTGAAACTGAAGTTCCATCCGCTGGCTCGGCTGGGCGTTAAAAAAATCCCACAGGCTTTATTTCAAAGCACAACACCCTTTTCCCCAGTGTCAGTGGCCATATTTGTGTCTCAGCCAATATCACATACGAAATAAAATAATCTTTTATTCGCGGGTTGGGTCAGCATTTATTACTTGATCCTAATTGTCTTCGAGGTGGTGGTGGTGAGCTGCCTTCTTGAAACGCTACAGTCCATGTGCTGGAGATACACCTGAAGTGCTGTTCAGATGGAAGCTCCAGGGCTTTGTCCAGGCAACACTGAAGGAACTGCCATATATTTCCAAGTCAGGATGATGAGTGGCTTGAAGGGGAATTTGCAGGAGTTAAAAACTGAAAGAACTGCGGATGTTGCAAATTGGACTTTCTGAGGAAGGGTCACTGGACCTGAAACGTTAACTCTGATTTCTCTTCATAGATGGTGCCAGACCTGCTGAGCTTTTCCAACAATTTCTGTTTCTGAACCTGTAGGAGGTGGTGTTCCCAGGTGTCTGCTGCCCTTGCCCCTCTAGATGGAAGTGATCATGTGTTTGGAAGGTGGTGCCTAAGAATCTTTGGTGAATTTCTACGGTCCATCTTGTAGATGGTACACACTGCAGCTACTGACCGTCGGTGGTGGAGGGAGTGGATGTTTGTGGATGCGGTGCCAATCAATCGGGGACTGCTTTGTCCTGGATGGTGTCGAGCTTCTTGAGTGTTGTTGTAGCTGCACCCATCCAGGGCAAGTGGGGAATATTCCCTCACACCTCTGACCCGTGCCTTGTCGATGATGGACAGGCTTTGGGGAGTCAGTGTCTGGCTGTGGGATCTTGCTGTGTGCAAATGGATTACCTTTTTTGTAACAACAGTGACTACACTTCAAAAATATAATGCATGAGCTGGAACGTATTTGAGGCATTCGGTGACTGAGACGTGAAATGTAAATATAAGTCTTTTCTTCCTTCCCTTTTCTCTCCACAGGTGTTGCCTGACATACTGAGGATTACAATAAGATGGCATATGATGTAACGCATCCCCTCACAATTATTCTCAAAAACTTGTCGGATTTTAGTGACACTCAACAGAAGGCAGATGTAAAGGGAATATTGTGAAACGAAATGGGCTTTATTAGTAATCTGTGTTAGCAAATATTTATTGGATTTGCAAAAGTGGCAGAATGGTTTATTTTGTGTAGTTGTGTACAGAATTATTGTGAATAATGGGATTATAAATTTATTACATGCAATGCTGAAATAAAACACTCTCCCATTTTGAGTTGGAAATGATCGTTAATTAAGTTCAGAAGGTTCTGTGACTAATGGCTTTGACTTTCATACAAAATTCTCTGTATGTAATGCAATTTCTCCAGTAATGAAATGTTTTATAGTGCCAATTCAACACTCATTAGGTTGCTCTTGATGTATATTTGAGATGATAAATAATATTTTGGAATAAACAAATTTGGCATAACTTCTTAGATTTGATAGCTTTTTAAAAACCCCGGCTGATAACTCTGCCTCAAGTCTCTCAGGATCCAGTCCCTACTGCCAATGTTACCATGCCTGCCCTCAACAAAGCATTTCAAAGAATATTGTTGTCCCTGAGAGAATCCATAATAAACTGCATTTTCTAAAAAGGGTTAAGCTGAGTGCGAACTCAGGTAATCCTCAGAATGCTTTTAAAGAACCTGGAATGAGAAGCTCTGTCTTTCAGGCATGGAAACATCTTAGAAGTTCTCTTTGATCTTTTCTTTTGAAACCTCAACTGGAAGGTAGCTTGATAATGCGCACCTGCCCACTCCTTACTCACCGGCAAGTGGAGACCTCTTTGTACTAAGGACAACATCACAGGTGGTCTAAAACAGAAAAAAATAGGGAGTGCAGCTTCAACTGACCAATTCCACTGCACGCGTTGATAACCAAAACCTTAAAGCTGATGCGAGGAGTGTGTAAGCTCAACACAATGTACCTAACACGTCAGGAGGAGGAAGTGAGGACTGCTGATGGTGGAGATCAGAGTTAAAGAGTGTGGTGCTATCCTGACTCTCCTTCTCCTCAGATGCTGCCTGACAAGACATGCGTGTTCAGCACCACACTTTTTGATGTATGTAACACATCAGTTTGGTTACTACAATAGCCACACAACTGAAGCCTCCAATCAGAAGCATCTTTTAACCACTGGAAGCATTTCAAATATTTGACTGACAAGTTTGTTTCTTTACAAACTGGATCAAAAACAATCGCTTAGGTTACTTTTGACAGGTTGACACCCTCCCATGCAGTTAATGATCGGTTAGTCCAGTTGGCTGGATGGCTGGTTTGCGATGCCAACAGCATGGGTTCCACTCCTGCACTGGCTGAGGTGACCTCCTTCTCAACCCTTCCCATCACCTGAGGTATGGTGACCCTCAGGCTAAACAGCCATCAGTCATCTCTCGCTAATGAGACAGCTACCCTCTAGTCCAGGAGGACTTTACCGTTTTATTTGATGCCTTGTTCAATATGGACAGTGCAGACACAATTTCTAAATCTCATTGCTCATAGTTACATGTGTATCAAGCCAGAACAAACTCAGTTTCTCAATATTGTCCTGTGCACTACTCTGTTTTCGAATTACTTTCACAGATAGGGCACTGCACGTAAAGGTTGGTACTGGTGTCATTCCCAATTGCCTTTGAACTGAGTGTGTTCCCTGGCGATTTCAGCTGGGGTCTGGATTCATATCAAGGACAGACTGGGAAAAGGATTCCCTCAAGGACAGTATTGAACCAAATGGGTTTTTACAACATGGAATGATAGTTGCTATAGTCACTGAGATTAGTGTTATGCTGCAAATTTAATTGAATTTAATTCCCAGCAGCTGCTGTGGTGGGGTGTGAATCCACGGGTCCAAGGCATTAGCCTAGACTTGTGGATTCATAATCCAGTCACATCTGCACTCTGCCATCTTTTCACTGCAGTGTGTGACCATAACAATTCGTATTTAAATAGCACTTCTAACACGATAAAACATCCCAACGGTCTTCATCAGAGTGTTAGGGAAATACTTGCACAGATGATAAATAACCTGGTCAAAGAGGTAGGTTGTAAGTAGCTTCAAAAAGGAGGTAATGAAAATTTCTATTTAATCGTGGCACTTGGGCATCACTGGCTGGGCCCAGCTTTTATTGCCCGTCCTAGTTGCCCCTTGAGAAGGTGGGAGTAAGCTGCCTTCTGGAACTACTACAGTCCATGTGCTGTAGGTAGATCCACTATGCCTTTGGGGAGGGAATTCCAGGATCTTGACCCAGTGACAGCGAAAGAACAACGACATGTTTCCAGGTCAGGCTCATTCCTGATGAAGGGCTTATGCCCGAAACGTCCTGCTCCTTGGATGCTGCCTGACCTGCTGTGTTTTTCCAACACTGCACTCTCGACTCCGATCTTCAGCATCTGCAGTCCTCACCTTCTCCTGTTTCCAAGTCAGGATGGTGAGTGGCTTGGAGCGGAACTTGCAGGGGGTGGTATTACCACATTTAGCTGCTGTCCTTGTCCTTCTAGATGGAAGTGGCCATGGGTTTGGAAGGTTCTGTCTGAGGATCTTTGCTGAATTTCTGCCGTGCATCTTGTAGATAGTACACACTGCTGCTACTGAGCTCTGGTGGTAAAGGGAGTGGTGGTGCCAATCAAGCAGGCTGCTTTGTTCTTAGAAACATGGAGAGGGTTAGAAAAGGAATTCTGGACCTCAGGGCCTTTCCAGTTACATGCAGTACAAGGGTTATGTGTAAAACAATGAATGAGTGTGAAAGAGAAGCCTGAAGCATTTGCATCCAGCTTCAGCTGCAAGTGCATCTTCCAGAGGTGTTCAGCATCACAAATGCCAGTCTATAGCCAATTCAATTCACGCAATATGATACCAAGAAATGGCTGGAGGCACTGGATACTGCAAAGATAATGTGCCCTGACAATATTTCCATAACACTGCTCTCAAACTTGCCGAACCACTACCAAGGCTGCTCCTGTACAGCGTCAACATGTGCACCTGCCTCAATGTTCAAAAGTATCCTGTAGACAAAAAGCAGGACAAATCCAACACGGCCGATTACTGCCCCCATCAGTCTACTCTCGATCATCAGTTAAGTGATGGAAGGGATCGTCCACAGTGCTATCCAGCAGCACCTGCTCAGCAATAACCTGCTCAGTGATGCCCAGTTTGGGTTCCCCCAGAGCCACTCAGCTCCTGACCTCATTACGGCCTTGGTTCAAACATGGACAAAACAGCAGAATTCCAGAGGTGAGGGGAGAGCAATAGTCCTCGATATCAAGGCTACATTTGACTGAACATGGCATCATAGGAGCCCTATCAATACTAAAATCAATGAGAAAGCATTCTGCTGGTTGGAGTCATACCTGCACATGGGAAGATAGTTGTGGTTGTTGGAAGTCAGTCATCTCAGTTCCAGGGCATCGCTTCAGAAATTCCTCAGGGTAGATATTCTCGATTAACCATGACTAATTATGTTCTTCCACGTGTCTGGAGCAGTCGGGACTTGAACCCAGGGCTCCTGGCTCAGAAGTAGGAACACTACCACAGCAACACAAGTTCCGCAGGGTAGTGTGTCCTAGGCCCAAACATCTTCAGCTGCTTCATCATTGACCTTCCCTCCATCTAAAGGTCAGAAGTGGGGATATCTGTTTTGTGATTGCACAATGTTCAGCACCATTCATGACTCCTCAGACAATGAGGCAGCTCATGCCCAAATGTAGCAAGACCTGGACAATATCCAGACTTAGACGTAAAAGTGGTCAGTAACATTCGTGTCACACAGTGAAAGAATTACATCCATTTTACATTTTGTTTTCCTTTTTCCATGATTACAACCTCTGTCTTTTGGACAGGGCCTCTACACCAAATGTCCTCTTGCTCATCCTCTGCCTCTTTCAAAAGTATAAAAAAACAATCTATTTTCCCAATACCTTCCAGTTCTGAAGAAGAGTCGAAACGTTAATTCTGTTCCTCTCTCTCCACAGATGCTGCCAGACCTGCTGAGTTTCTCCAGTACTCTCTGCATTTATTGCTATCCAAAAAGACATCCAATGTTCCTTTTGAATGCCTCAAGTGAACCTGCCTCCCCCACGTTTCCAGGCGGTGCATTCCACACCCTAACTACTCGGGCTGGGTGATAAAGGATTTTTCTTGTGTCACCATTACTTTGGTGCTCACTTAACTGGCCAATTTTTAACAAAAATATTTAGCATTGTACTGTCCAATGCCTCTATGAGTAAAAACAAAGAATAAAGTGGAAAACTAAGTGGTTCAAGTTGCATTCAAGTTACAGGGACTAATGTAAACATGAGCCAGGGCTGGGGAAGTGAAGCAGCTGGAACTTCCAACATGCATCACACTAGGCACCTGATGAAAACATGTTTGGGTCAAATGAGTTATCTATCCTCTCCCAATGGCTATCAAGAGGTAAGAGCTGCATTGACATATAGACAATGAAAAGAATGATTAATTATCCTCACAGACCAAATTGTCTGCCACTGACTGATTAACTCTCTGAGAAAGAGAGGCACCAAAACTCTTAGCAAAAAAAAAACCTCAGCTTGCTGCTACTCATTAGACCATATCTGTCTGACTTGGGGCCAAGTTGACAATTGAACTCAACTTCCAGTGATAACAAATTTTCAACTGGAGCCATCATTGACTCAACATGTGTACAGATATATTTCTGCATAGAACACAGGATTTGGAGCTGTTATCGTTATGGTACGATGTTCTCGTACTAGAAAGGCAGTGCACAATCCTTTCCAAGATGGCGATGCCAGTGAGGTAGGCAGCATTCAGGCTCCTGGTCCCATCTACTCCAGACTGGCCACTTCCTCTCTTCTTTCCTTATCCTGTTTGTCTTCTTCCTTTTCCTTCAGCTTCTTCCTGTCAGCGGCAGTGGAGAAAGTGACATCACAGAGGTGGGTGGGCGGATTGGGATCCTTAGAGAGGCAGCCTGGCCTGGCAGTGGAACCAAGGACTCCTGGTAGCAGTAGGCCCAGAGCTAGGGCATGGATGTTGCAGTAGGCCCGTATCCAGGGTCTGGCACTAATCAGCGAATTGGAGGCAGTGGAGCTAGGGTGTCCTGGTGCTGGTAGGCCTGGATCAGAGACTCCCTGGTAATTGGTGAGGCAGTAGTGGCAGCAAACCCAGGGACTCCTGGCTGTGGGGCAAGTATGGGTCCACCACGGGACCCGGCATCAGTGGCCCAGTGGCGAGCTGGGCCTAGTGATGATGAGATGGTGCCGTTCCAGGCCTGGCACATGTGGTGAAGGAGACAGCGTCCAACTCAGGGCTTAGGGCTGAGCAGTGCAACCAAGCTAGGCTCCCCCACCACCAACAACATCTGGGGTGAGATGGGGGGCAGGAGGTCACAACTGATAACTGAACCAGACACATAAATACAGTGGATGGAAGAGATGATCAGTGACCTGGACATCTCCTGTCTCCTCTGTTGTGTAACGCCTTCAGCTAGTCTGCAGTATACCACAATCACCCTGTCATTGCCACCTTTAAGAGGTATTTATCACCATTTCACAGGATGTGACCCAATGGTATAAAGTGCTCAGGGTCCATCATACTGGAGCCACTTGTAGCACAGTACCCTGAGGGAATCATCCTCTACTTTGTACCCAGTTTGTGCTCGGAACGCAGGACTGCCTTTGACTGTAATGGATGTTGGTACCAGGAATTATAATAAACGTCTATCGAATCTCTCAGTACCGCCTTCTTCTGATGTAATGGGAGGCAAAATAAGCATCACATATTCAGGTGCAAATACCCTGCTGAAGGTAAAAACCTCATCATTGCATCGCTGGCAGGGCCATAGAATTCCTACACTGTGGAAGGCGGCCATTTGGCCCGTTGAGCCTGTACCAACCCTCTGAAGGGCATCCCATCCAGATCCACCCCATCCCTGTAATCGTGCATTTCCGATGGATAACCCACATAGTCGGCACTTCTCTGGACATTATGGGCAATTTAGCATGGCCAATCCACTCTAACCTGCACATCTTCAGGTTGTGGGAGAAAACTGGAGCACCCAGAGGGAACATGGGGAGAATGTGCAAACTCCACACTCCAAGGCTGGAATTGAACTCAGGTCCCTGGCATTATGAGGCAGCAATACTAACCACTGAGCTACCACGCTGTCCCAGATCAGATCATCTTGGAAGTCTGTGTACCATATCCAAAGCACACCAGGAATCTGATGGAATACTCAGCTCACTCAAGAACCTCAGCACCTTCCAGGACTGAGCAGCCCAGGCCACTTGATCAGCACCACGCTCCCTACCGACCTCATCCAATTGCTCTGGCGCTGATCCTCAGTGCCTACAGCAGTGTGCACCATCAGCATGGTAGTGACTACACAGGAAGTTACCAAGGCTTCTCTGGTAGCACCTTCCAAATGGACAAACTCTGTTCCATTCCTCATTTAAGAGCCAAGCAGCAGGAAGACACCACATGACAGGCACTCAGGAGGAATCTGAGCAGCAAAGTGCTACAGTGAGGGTGTGGAAATAAGTGGCCCCATGACTGCCAGTTATTGGTGTGCATGTTAAGCAGAGGGTAGAATGGGGGAGGAAGGAGATTTGACAATGAGAAGGTTAAGCATACAGAAAATGATTAAATACCCTGGTGAAGACAACAAGTCCTGTGCGGACCATGGAACAATCAACCTGAGGAATAAATAATGTATTGCTTCTGTGTTCCCATCCCTGATGCATTCTCACTCAGGTCTGGCAAATGAAGTGGTTTCAATGTTTTGAAAATCTCCGGTAGGTTTGCTTAATGTGCAGCTACAAAGTGAGTTATTTCCACATCCTTACGTGAGAGGGTCAGAAACATCCTGCCTATTGGTCACATACATGGTCTCATCCTGGTCCTCAGTTCATGAGCAGAGTGACATACCCACCTCAACCAGTAGTGGGGAGGGGGGGGGGGGGGGGGGGGGGCAGGGGCAACAGTTCCTGTCAGAGCACCACTGTCTCCAATTTCCGAATCGCCCACTGTCCTGACTTGGAACCATAATCGCCACTGGGTAAAAATCTCCCTTCCCAGCGGCATTCCCGGAATGCTCACTGAAGCGGTTCAAGAAGGCAGCTCACCAGCACCTCCTTCAGGACACTTCCTGATTCTGGCCTTGCCAATGATTCTCAGATTCTGGGAGAGGATGAGAAAGAACCGAGCCATTTGGCCATCCAAGCCTGCTGTGCCATTCAGCACAATCGTGGTTGATCCTCTACCTCAATGCTGTATTCTCACTGTATCCCCATCCCCCTTGATGGACACAGCCATTCCAACATACCCCTGTTTGGCCTCTGACAAAAGGGACTTAAGTGGCAACTTTTTCACGCAGAGGGTGGTGCATGTACAGAACGAGTTGTCAGAGGATGTGGTGGAGGCTGGTACAATTACAACATTTAAAAGGATGTGTACATGAATAGAAAGACTTATATTCCTTACAGTGTGGAAACAGGCCCTTCGGCCCAACAAGTCCACACCGACCCGCCGAAGCACAACCAATCCAGACCCATTCCCCTACACTACCCCTTCACCTAACACTATGGGCAAATTAGCATGGCCAATTCACCTAATCTGCGCATTTTTGGACTGTGGGAGGAAACCGGAGCACCCGGAGGAAACCCACGCAGACACGGGGAGAATGTGCAAACTCCACACAGTCAGTTGCCTGAGGCGGGAATTGAACCCGGCTCTCTGGCGCTGTGAGGCCAACCACTGTGCCGTCCATTAAGAGGGATTTGGGCCAAGTGCTGGCAAATGGGACCAGATAAGTTTTGGATATCTGGTCGGCAAGGACGAGTTGGACTGAAGGGTCTGTTTCTGTGCTGTGCAGCTCTACGACTCTGTAATCTTGAGGGTACCAGTAATCGGTTCAGCAAAACAAAATTAAAATACCATGTGGAGCACAATGAAAGGGTCACTTTGGACGCGATGTGTAAGTGATCAAAAAAACCACATTTCCTGGCTATAAGACTTCTCTAAACAAATTATCTTTGATCGCTTTGCTGCATGCATTCAGCATTACAATAACTTTAAAGTCATTTTTAAATATTTTAAATTATGTTCCTTGCAACATTTCCACAGTCCACAATACTAATAATGTGTTTGCTCCAGAGACACGTAAGATGGAAAAGCAAACAAGCCACAGATCTCTCCTTATTTTGCACTGCAAATTACAGAAGGCAGCAGTTGGTTCAGAATACTCACGAAGATTGAGAAACTGCCTTACTTACCTTTGGAAAGTAAATCACTTAAGGGATCAACAGGGTAAATCCACCTTGTGTAATAGCCTGATTTCCTCCCCTTATATTTCCGTTGATGCACTGAATAATTTACCTGACTGCACCAGAAGGCTTGTTGTGAATTCAGCATATTGTAACATCGCTTTTCATGCTGAAAGGGATCTGAATGGTTTCAGTTTTACATGGCTATGGTGAAGCTACGGTGAGGGTCATGAAATAAGGCCACATGGAAAAAGAATGGGCTGCTAATGGGAGGCGATAGCCTAGTGGATATTATCACTGGACTAGTGACCCAGAGACTCGGGTAATGTTCTAGGGACCTGCATTTGAATCCTGTCATGGCAGATGGTAAAACTCAAATTCAATAAATATCTGGAATTAAGAATCGAATGATAACCATGAATCTGACTGCCCTAAAAACCCACCTGGTTCACCAACGTATACTAGGGAAGGGAACAGCCAGTCTGGCCTGCACATGACTCCAGACCGACAGTAATGTGGATGACCCTTAAATGCCCTCTGGGCAATAAACGCTGGCCTAATAAGTGATATCACATCCAGAATCTTTCTAAAATGTCAATGACCATCTCCAATCCGAGAGGATCGAACCATTCAATGGCATTAGCAATGCTGAATATGCCACTATCAACATTAGAGTGGTGCTGGAAAGGCACAACAGGTCAGGCAACATCTGAGGAGCAGGAAAATCGACATTTCAGGCAAAAGCCCTTCATCAGGATTTTCCTGCTCCTTGGATGCTGCCTGACCTGCTGTGCTTTCCAGCACCACTCTAATCTAGACTCTGGTTTCCAGCATCTGCAGTACTCACTTTTGCCGACACCACTATCAACATCCTGGGGCTCGACACTGAACTTGTCCAGCCATAAAAATACAGTGACTACAAAAGCTACGACCAGTTACTCAACTCCAGTTTCCTCAGAGCCTGTCCACCATCGACAAGCTTACATCTCCATGTAATGGAACACTCCCCACTTGCCCTGGGTGGGTGCAGCTCCAACAACACTCAAGAAGCTCTACACCATCCAGGGACAAAACAGTCATCTTGATCTGGCGCAGTGCGCACCATTCACAAGTTACCCTGACACAGCTCAGAAGCTCCTATTGCAGCTTCTGAACCTGTGACATAACTAGTTACCACCGAGAAGAACAAGAGCAATGGATGCTTGGGAACACCATCCCCAAGTTTTGATCCAGCTGTATGCCGTCCTGAGTTGGAAGTATATATTCAGTCCTTCACTGTCACTGAACTAACACCCTAGAACTCTCTTCCTATCAGCATTGTGGAGATACCTACAATTTAATGATTGTAGTGGCAGAAGAATGCAGCCTACCACCACCTCTACAATATTCCCCCCTTCATATCTTCTGTTGTATCATGCGGTGCTTACCATTGAAGAAAGTAATTAAAAATAATCATTATTGCTCACTACAATTTCTTGAATCTCAGCCACTAAATTGAACGAATGTTTTTTAAAGGGAACTGATACCACTAACTAATTGATTGTCATATTATTAAAATAATGATTGTCATTATCCTGTAGTATTTGATCACAATTCAATGGTGTGAACAATGGAATATAAAAGAGCAGTAAAGCCTTTCTCAAATTCGTGCAATTTCGACTTTTCTCATTTAGCGATAAGAACAATTTAAGAGATTTAAAATAATTGAATTTTGGAAATTAAGCAAAAAGATGAATGTTAGCATCAATTTATCAACTAAATAAACAAGACCAAAAGGGCGAGTTCTTTAAAGATTTAGACTGCAGACTTGGCTAGTCATTTCCTGAATAAGTGACAATTGCTTCCCGGTAATCTAAGGGATGACATTGGTGATTGGATCAGATCACAAGGACACTGAATATCCCAGAATAATTGTGATTCTCATTAAAAGCATTGGTTGGACGCTCTCAATGGTGAAAAGCTCAAAAAACAGCTATCATTCCAACATTCTAACATTTGGTCAAAAGGTGAGATAGTTGGACATTAACCAGCCGAAGGGACTCAGAACACATCTCATGTCAACTGTGCTATTGTTAGATTTACTCACTGATGTTGGTGCCAAGCAGATGCCAAACATCACAGTATCAGGTTCCTGAATTCAGCCAGCTTTTTAATCAGCCAGACTGCTGTAGACAATGCCGGTACAGTCAACAAATCAATCCTGGGGGAATCCAAAAAGAAAATAGCTTTTATATAAGCAAAGTCATACCTCCCCAACTCTGGGATGGAATTTCAGATCTCGTGAGGTGGCAAGCTTGCACATTCATTTTTTACGTCCAGTTTTAAAGTTACAATTCAATGTTTAGACAGCAACAAATTACAGAATCGCAGAATTTTGTTTTAACATGTATGTGGAAATCTGAGTATTTTTCTCCATTGAACATCATCTCAAAAGGCTATGGTATACAATACCTATGTTCAATTAAAATAAAAGAATTGTGCTCATTTAATACACCCTGGAAACACAAATAAAGATCTAAAGAGAGGGCAAAGTAGAGCCAGGAAGGGACATGAGAAGTTGTTGGCAGATAGGATCAAGGAAAATCCTAAAGCCTTCTATAGGTACATCAGGAATAAAAGAATGACTAGAGAAAGATTACGGCCAATCAAAGATAGTAGTGGAAAGTTGTGTGTGGAATCTGAGGACATAGGGGAAGTGCTTAAATGAATATTTTTCATCAATATTCACATTGGAAAAGGGCAATGTTAGTGAGAATATGGAGATATAGGCTACAAGGTTAGATGGGATTGAGGAGAAAGTGAGGTCTGCAGATGCTGGAGATCAAAGTTGAAACTTTATTGCTGGAACAGCACAGCAGGTCAGGCAGCATCCAGGGAACAGGAGATTCGACGTTTCGGGCACAGGCCCTTCTTCAGGAATGAAGGGATGGGATTGAGGTTGACAAAGAGGAGGATTTAGCAATTTTGGAAGATTTGAAAATAGATAAGACCCTGGGGCCAGATGTGATTTATCCTCAGATTCTCTGGGAAGCCAGTGAGGAGATTGCAGAGCTTTTGGCTTCAATCTTTATGTCATCATTGTCGTCAGGAGTAGTGCCAGAAGACTGGAGGATAGCAAATGTTGTTGCCTTGTTCAAGAAGGGGAGTCAGGACGACCCTGGTAACTATAGACAGGTGATCCTTACTTTGGTTGTGGGTAAGGTGTTGGGAAAGGTTATAAGAGATAGGATAATCATCTAGAAAGGAATCATGTGATTAGGGATAATGAACACGGTTTTGTGAAGGGTAGGTCATGCCTCACTAACCTTATTGAGTTATTTGAGAAGGCAACAAAACAGGTGGATGAAGGTAAGGCGGTTAACATGGTGTATGTGGATTTCAGTAAAGCGTTTGATAAGGTTCTATACGGTAGGCTATTGCACAAAATAAGGAGTTTCGGTTGAAGGTGATTTAGTGTTTTGGATCAGAAATTGGCTTCTGAAAGAAGACAGAAGGTGGTGGTTGATGGGAAATGTTCATCCTGGAGCTCAGCTACCAGTGGTGTGTCACCAGGATCTGTTTTGAGGCCACTGCTGTTTGTCATTTTTATAAATGATCTGGAGGTGGGCTAGAGGATGGGTTAGTAAATTTACAGATGAGACTAAGGTTGGTAGAGTTGTGGATAGTGCCGAAGGATGTTGTGGGTTACAGAGGGACATAGATAAGATGCAGAGTTGGGCTGAGAAGTGGCAAATGGAGTTTAATGAGGAAAAATGTGAGGTAGTTCACTTCGGAAGAAGTAACAGGAATGCAGAGTAGTGGGCTAATGGTAATATTCTTGGCTGCTTAGATGAACAGAGAGATCTCAGTGTCCAGGTGCATAAATCCCTGAAAGTTGCCACCCAGGTGGCTAGGGTTGTTAAGAAGGGATATAGTGCATTGGCGTTTATTGGTAGAGGGATTGTGTTTTGGAGCCATGAGGTCATGCTTCAGCTGTACAAGACACTGGTGCGGCCGCACTTGGGAGTATTATGTACAGTTCTGGTCACCGCATTATAAGGATGTGGAAGCTTTGGAAAGGGTTCAGAGGAGATTTACTAGGATGTTGCCTGGTATGGAAGAAAGGTCTTACGAGGAAAGGCTGAGGGAACTGAGGCTGTTTTTGTTGGAGAGAAGAAGGTTGAGAGGTGACATAATCGAGACATGTAAGATAATCAGAGGGTTAGATAGGGTGGACAGTGAGAGCCTTTTTCCTCAGATGGTGAAGGCTATCACAAGGGGACATGGCTTTAAATTGAGGGGTGATTGACACAGGACAGATGTCAGAGGTACGCAGCGAGTAGGAGGGGCGTGGAATGCACTGCCTGCAACAGTGGTAGACTCACCAACTTTAAGGGCATTGAATTTGGGTCATTGAATAAATGTATAGATGAAAATGGAACAGTGTAGGTTAGATGTGCTGACATGTGGAACCAACCAGAAGTGCAACATCAAGAGCCAAAGGGCCTGTACTGCACTGGAATGCTCTATGTTCTAAGGGTTCTGAAGAAGGGTCACTGGACTCAAAGTGTCAACTCTGATTTCTCTTCATAGATGCTGACAGATCGGCTGAGTTTCTCCAGCTATTTCTGCTTTTAGTTCAATATGGTAAGTTGCATCTTGTGGATGAAGTCCCCCAATGCAGCCAGCAAGTATATGACTTGTGAACAAAATCAGAAATTGTTGGAGAAACTCAGCAGGCACCAGTGAAGTAAGAAACAGAGTTAATGTTTCCAGTGCAATATGACTCCTCTTCAGAAGACATCTCTCCACAGATGCTGCAAAACCAGTTCAGTTTCTCCAGCACTTTCTGCTTCCGATTCAGAATTCCAGCATCTGCAGTAATCTGCTTGCTTTTATAACTTTCAAAATGTAATTCAGTGTTTGGTGATAGAGTTATTCACAGCACTGAACACTGATTAAATTGCTTATTTTTTCACAATACCCCATTTTCAGCAGCATTAATAAAACTTCACCAAATTATCACTCTTATAAAGGAATGTTTATAAGGCAACTTTTATAAAGAAAACTGCTGCCCAGTTCTGATGGTTTATGGTCAACCTTGTTTGTAGCAATAAGCAAATGGATTTGTGAAAAATAAGTATTTCTCAAAGCTAGCGTACTGATGTCTCAAACTTCACCACAATAGCAATTTCAACAAACCCGGTGCAGAAAATAAATACGGACTCACATTCAATGTATCACAGGGTGTAGAATCTCTGGGTGAAATTTGCTACAAAAGGTACAACTCAGAGATCAGGAAGGCAGTCAAAGTGGTTGAAACAAAAAGACGTGAGCCATTTGTATAACATTTCCTGCCACAAGGCACTTAGACAAATAATTCTAAATGCAGACAACAGTGAGATAGTATTCGAGCCTCTTTAACTGAAGTGCATTAGGAGTGCTAGTTTAACCCCAGGACGAGATAAATAAATACCAACTCGTGACATTCTGCAAGAAAGCAAATATGACCTTGGCAGCCTTTGAGAAGTACCTCCCGCACAACCATTTTAATCTTCAGATAACTAAAAGCTCTGATGGTCAGAAGGTGAACTTTTTATCCGTGGCTCATTGCAGGACTGCCTGTCCCCCCTAACTCCCACACACATCCCCACCCCCGGTTTAAAAAAAGCCATCGAGGATCTATAAGAGTATAACACTCAAACTCCCAGGTCAAAGTGACAAATCTACATTGCTCACATTTACAAAAGTTGCCATCAAAGGTATATTACTCCAACTGATTATTCTGATGAAATCATTTAAGGCCGGACACAATTACACCTAAATCATGTGAGCTGAAAGGCAGAAATGTTAATGCTGGTTTTAAAAATGCGTTGTCAATGAAATCCCACTTCTAGTTTGGAAACTTGGAGTATCTCTGTTACATGTTTTCAGCATACAGTACAAAGAAAGTGTCAAACTGCTGCATTGATATATCTGCTCCTGGGATGTTGAAACTTTAGAGATACCCCAAATTTGCAGATTAGATTAGGTTCCCTACAGTGTGGAAACAGGCCCTTTGGCCCAACAAGTCCATACCGACCCTTCAAGAGCAACCCACCCTGACTAATGCACCTAACACTACAGGCAATGGAGCATGGCCAATTCACCTGTGAGGAAACCCACACAGACATGGGGAGAGCGTGCAAACTCCACACAGACAGTTGCCCGAGGCAGGAATTGAACCGGGTCCCTGACGCTGTGAGGCAGCATTGCTAACCACTGAGCCACCGTGCCACCTTCGGAGTTTGACAATTTAATCAATGATGCGCATGTTCAATTCTCCTGTTTCTATTTATGATGAATTAACCAGTTCTAAAATAGGGCTGATGGGGTTGGGAAAACATCATATGGCAAACCCTTGAGAGCAGAATAGCCAATGGGGTTCTTCTGTTGCAGCGGCAGTGTCCTTATCTCTGAACTAGTCAAAATTCAGGCTATGCAACTCAGAATTTGAACGTGATTTTTAAAAGTTGGTTTAAAAATATTCCTCGAGAAGAGTGATAGCTTGGTGAAATTTTATTAATACAGCTGAAAATGGGCTTATCGCAAAAAAAAGAGCATTTTTAATTGAAGCGCTTAGTCCTGTGATTAAAATTGCCTATATGTGTTTAAAAGGTTCATCACATCTGTTGAAAATGGAACTTCTGGCAAAATTACCCCCTTGTCAGTGTTTGAAAATTAACACAATTAAATTCCCCGACATTGCCCAGAATCAGTACTCAATTGGCAAGTGTTTTGACAGGAAACAAGTAAACGTCCATAATGCAGTTTAGCCTCTTACTCTCTCTTCTGGTAATATTTTCCTCTTTCCCCGTTATATAATTGGTGCCAACCTTGCTTCGGGACTCGGTCTTATCCACATGCCTAACGTGTGACCCTCAGCAACAACAAATCACATTTATATGTCCAGTGCAGGAGGGAAGATGTCTTGCTGCAGTTGTACAGAGACTGCCAGGATGTTTCCCCAGGCTGGTAAGTCCAGAAAGAGTGTGCACAGTCTCAAAATAAGAGGGAGACTATTTAAGCTTGAGATGAGGAGGCATTTCTTCACTGATGAGTGATCGTCTGCGGGGGCCGAGGAAGCTCAATCATTGTGCATGTTCAACACGGAAACTGATAAACATCTGGAGATGCCATCAAGGGAAACTGGAATAGTGACATATAGACAGATGATTAACCATGATCTCTTTGAATGGCTTTACACTCTAGAGGGGCTGAACGGCCTCATTCTGCTCCTATTTCCTATGTTTTCAAATCGTTTCGAAGGAGGTAGAACACTCCCAAGTCAGTGCGTAGAAACCTTATCAGACCAGGCATGACATCCAGCCACTGAAGGAGGAGTGGCCAAAAGCTTGGTGAAAGGGTAGGCCGCAGGAACAATTCTGATTGGAGGAGATTGAAGTTAAGGCAGACCAACCTTGTGTCTATATAGACAAAGGCAGACTTCCAAGAATAAAGGCGAGGCGAGCAAGAGGCCAGAGCTGAAGGACTGTAGGGATTTGAGTCAGGAAGTGTCAGGAGGCTGGTCAAAGAAAAGGTCAGAAGTCACACGACACCAGGTTATAGTCCAACAGGCACTGCTCCTTCATCACGTTCACTTCACCTGATGAAGAGGCAGCGCTCCGAAAGCTTGTGATTTCAAATAAACCTGTTGGACTATAACCTGGTATCATGTGACTTCTGTCCTTGTCCATCCCAGTCCAACACTAGCACCTCCAGATCAAAGAAAAGGTGATATTCAAGATTCACAGCCATGAATTTATATCATTGGCTTGCTACATTTATAGAGATTTTCTAACCAATCTGCTCAGAGATGTTATTACACACCTCTGCAGGAGGTGGGACTTAAACCAGCGCTGTCTAGCTCAGAGGTAGGGACTCTACCACTGCAACTGAAGAGTCCCTTTACTGTTTTGATAGCATGGGCCTGCTATATGTTGCTTTCCCAACCCATCACTACAAAGAGAAACAGAAGAATTGAATCGACCATTTCTCTGGTCTCTTATGACTTGTATATTTAAAACATAAAGTTAATTTGGTTCCTTTTCTAGAACGCAGACCTAATTAAACATTTTATTTGGTTAAAAAGTGATAATTAACTTTCACTTGAATGTTAATTGAAGCTGAACAACATATTGCTAGAACCTTTAATTGTGCTAATTGGGTCTAGACTGCACTTATTATTAACAATTTACATTCAAACAGTACACAGCTCAGTAATAAGGAGCAATAAATGATGGTGCAGCATTTTTAAATGACCTTTAGGAGCTCCACAAATATTAATTAGGAGACAATGTCCAAAGTATTGCCTGACATCCGTCCTGTCAACCATGCCACCAATTATCCCCTTCAGGCTGCTGCCAGCCCCCATGACTCTCCTTTAACACAAACACTAATCATTACCAAAGATCCCATAAAACATTTGTACCACCTGTAGGAATTTGTGAGGAGTGCTGAGTGTTTGTACAGATGCCATACACTGGACACTGACAGTTCTAAATTTGTATTGGGTGCCTGTGGCACAAGGCAGCACTTTGCACAGTGACTGATAAACAAAGTGTGAGCTAGGGTTATACATGTCCTGGGGATATAAGGAAGGCAGACAAGTAAAATATTCAGATTAGATACACAAGCTCTCTGAGAGCTGCTGTGACTTTCAGCAATAAGACCACCTCTGGTAATGGGTTCTTTATTATCATGAATTTGGCAGCGAGACAATCTCTTGTTTTTTTCTCACGAAGGAGCTCTTGAGTTGATCACCAATTCTGACAGATTCTTACAAGCTACAGCCTGGACACTTGCTGGGTTCATATCACCGTTTGTCAGAATCGACTTTGCACTCCCCTGTCTGTGGTCAGTCTCACAAAGCTTGTGTTTGTAGATTGTTCAAATGGAGTGGCCCACTCAATTCTGATCCGCTGCACTTTCACTCTGCTGTAATCTAACCTCTGTGTTGGCAGACACCGTAGATAAAAGGTACAACAGGCTGAGGAATTGAGGAATGGCTTCTTCACCCAACAGATAGAGCAGGGTTTCAGGGTCACCAAGTTGACAAAGTGAGGGCTGTTCAAACAGCAGGAAGATTGCTCAGTATTAAGTTTTCAAGATGCCTTGATTATGGAATGACTTTGCGTTCCTCAAGAGGCCTCTTCAGTTTGTAAAATGTAGGCACTTAAAGCTTCTTGGCTAACAGCAATGTAAACATTGCGTTAAAAAAAGTCTCAGACTTCTTTACTAGCAGTGGAAGAGGTGGCATGGGGGTAAGTGACAGCTAAGTGGTGAATTATGCTTTCTTCACACTGAAAAAAACCCAGCCTCGACTCCCACAGCAGCAATTCCGGCAGAAATTGTAAACGCTGACACAGCGGTTTATCAGCTCAATCATCAGGAATTTGCAGAATGCTTTTCATCCTGTTTTACAATGCCCTCCTCAAAGTCACAGCAAATGGCAGCAGAAGGGTCCAGTAGAAAGTCACACGAGTGTCAGACTCTATTGCTCATTCAGATCATGAAGTAGAAGTGTATGGAAATGAGCTGCCAGAGGATGTGGTGGAGGCTGGTACAATACAATATTTAAAAGGCATCTGGATGGGTCTATGAATGGGAAGGCTTAGAGGGATATGAGCCAAGTGCTGGCAAATGGGACTAGATTAGTTTAGCATGTCTAGTCGGCATGGAAGAGTTGGACCGAAGGGTCTGTTTCCATGCTGTACTATGACTCGAGGAAACCTTTTCCAAGAGGGCAGGGAATGGGATAGAGGACAGAACGCAGTGATGGAAATGTTCAATAAATCTGCAGCATTCTTGTACTAACCCTTTTCTAATCACCTTTTAAATCACGCCCCATCTAATCCCTGCTCACTCTGCCATCGGCCAAACATAGATCACCATGATTCTGTTAACTGTTAGCGTGCTTTGTCAGGATTTCAAATTGAGCCGAATTTGGAAAATCCGACCTGTTGTAAGTTGCACTTGGAGGAGGAAGTCAGAAGTCACCTGACACCAGGTTATAGTCCAACAGGTTGATTTGAAATCACTAGCGTTTGGAGGGCTGTTGCTTTGTCAGGTGAACCATTCAAATCCCACCTGCTTCAGAGGTGTGTAAATAACATTTCTCAACAGGTTGATCAGAAAGTATAAAAATGTATAGAAGGGGGCTATTTGGTTCATACCAGCTCTCTGTAGAGAATATCTGGGGGAGGCAAAGTGACGTAATTGTAATGTCACTGGGTTAATACTCCAGAAACTCATACTAATGCTCTGCTGAATCCCATCTTGGCAAATGGTGGTGAATTCAACAAAGCTCTGGAAGAAAAACCTACCTTAATGGCAAACACATAACCATTGACGATTGTCATAAAAACCCATCTGATTCACTAATACTCTTCAGGGAAGGAAATCTGTCATCCTTACCTGGTCAGGCTTACATGTGACTGTAAAATGGCTGACTCTTATCTCTTATACAGCAGGTCATTCAGATCAAAGGGGAATTGGAGATGGGCAATAAATGTTGGCACAGCCAGGATACCCACAGCCCAAAAATGAATAATAAAAATAAAAAATATTTTAAAAAGTTATGTCACTGGATATAATGCGTTTAAATATGTTCTACATCACATTCCAACCTTCATTTTGTTTGTGGAGGTTGAATTGCACTTTGTGTCCTGGACAGAGAAATTACCTCAGGCGTACAGCACTGAAATAGCCCAGTCCGGAGGTTGGGAGTGAAGATGGTGCCATATATTGTCACAGGGTTAGAACTGCCCAGGCTTTCAAATGTTCTGCCTTTATTTCCCACCATGGCAGGATTATAATTGAAAATCTGTCTTTAAAACCCAGCCCTTGTACAAATGGCGATGAAACCATTGTTGATTGTCACAAACAAAAACAGCATTTGATTTATTAATCCCCTTCAGGGGAGGCAATCTTACATCCTTATGCTGTCTGGGTACATGTGACTCCAGATCCATGGCAATGTGGTTGACTCTTAACTGCCACACAGTTCAAGGGGCAATTAGGAATTGGCATTAATGCCAGCCTGGCCAGTGATCCCCACATCCCATGTAAGAATAAAGAAAAGTAAAATTAATCTGTGCTGGTGTGTGTATTCCACATGAGTCTCCTCCAATCCCTCCCATACCCACCTCTGCCACCATGCATTTCCAATGCATAGCCCGCACATCCCGGGATAATTTAGCATGGCCAATCCAGCTAACCTGCACATCTTTGGGCTGTGGGAGGAAACCGGAGCACCCGGAGAAAACCCACGCAGACACGGGGAGAATGTACAAACTCCACACAGACAGTCACCTGAGGATGGAATTGAACCGGGGTCCCTGGTGCTGTGTGGAATCAGTATTAACTACTGAGCCAATCATGCCACTCCTTGTTCCCAACTAGGCTTGTGGCCAGAGTATATTGCCCCAATTAAGCTCAAAAAGATTGGTAGAGATCAGTGGAATCACTAAAGCTTTACCAAGAATTCCGACCAAGGAGGATTGCACAATTTCATTGAACAGAATGAAACAAGCTGCAGTGTCTGGTATAATCTCTGTGAGACTGTGCTTGTTACCTCAGGTATCTGGTTTGATTTTAGCAGCATTTGTCCAGACCACTTGGCAGTCCCATGTAATCTGAACGTGTAGGATTTAGTATCTGCACACAGTGCACCGAGCATAGTGCATTAGCCCACATGTAGACAGCAGACTGTACGCCCACACAGCATTACAAATGCAATACGAACAATTGCACAGAATCCATGCGTGGGGTATGTACAGAGTGGGCTGACAGGGACACCATCCAAGCTCATTCGGCTTAAAATTGTCAGATTCAGAGACCAGAAAACTGGATTGCTCTAAATTGCAGAAGAAACATTAATGATGTGAACCTACAATTGTTACTTAACACATGCTAAATTAATGGTACAGTCAATTTCTACTCCATGTGGGAGGATCTGCAGTTCCATGCCCTAATTTTCTCGATAAACTGAGGCTCCTTTGAAGTTCTCACTTTGAGATTCAGGAGGCCCAACTCCGTTATACAAATCATTAACAGATTTGAGCGAGCTAGACACCTCCCTGAGTAACACTTACAATAGATTTCAACCCCTGCGTCTCCAACAGTTTGAGGGAAGCCTCGTAGCAGTTTCTCAGCTGACGTTTGAGACGCTCATCGCAGCTCCCTCTTGCTATAGGTCCCACGGTGTGGATGATATCTGAAAACAAAAAGGAACAAAGATATTCCATCAGGATCGTGGAACGTAACAGCAAAGCAGGAAACCCTCTAGCCCACTGTGACTGTGTCACCTCCAGCCATTATGCAATTTCTCTTAAATCTCTCACACTCATCATAAATAAGCCATTCCAAAAATGAATTCCTCCACTAAATCACTGCATTGTTACCTTTACTGTTTTCCATTTATTCATGCATGGGATATGCAATTCACCCAGCCCTAATTGCCCTTGGAGGGGATGGTGAGTTGCATTCTGCAGCCAAGGTCAAAAGTCGCACAACAGCAGGTTATAGTCCAACAGGTTTACTTGAAGTCGCAAGCTTTTGGATCACTGCAACTTTGCTTGACGTAAATGCTCCGAAAGCTTGTGATTTTAAATAAACCTGTTGGACTATAACCTGGTGTCGTGTGACTTTTGATTTTCCCCACCTCAGTCCAACACTGGCACCTCCACACTAAGGCTACCTTCTGTAGCCATTGCTGTACTGGTGGGGTAGGGCCACCCATAATGTGGAAGTTAATTCCAGGATACTGACCCAGTGACATGGAAAGAACAACAAAATGTGTGACTTGGATGCGAGGTTGTGGGTGGTAATATTTCCCTGTACCTGTCTTGGCCTGTAGGTGATAGGGGACATAGAATGGAAGGTGCTGTTGGAAGTGGCTTGGTAGGTTTTTGCACTGTTGTGATCCCAGCTGATGATAATACCAGACAGGCCATAACTCAGAGCGAAAAATGGCTTAACAGGTTAGAATATTTATTTAAGTTTGGTCACTGTAAGTGTTCAATCATTGAGCATGTTCACAAAAGGTTGTCAGTGATCTCTTAACAAAGGTACACAAGTTTATTACATAGAAGAAATAGGTATGTGTATATTGCACATAGATAGATCAATTTTGAAAGATCTTAACATTAACAGGAAAAGAATATTCAACTCTTTTCCAAATAATATCCTTCACAAACACTCAATCCCAATGAATGCTGATTTCTATCTCAGCTCTTTAACTTCTAACTCAAATGCCTCCACCCAGTCCTTCTCTTTGTAGCAACTTATGGCATCTTGACAGCTCTGATGGCCTGCACATTGCTTCCAAATTCTGACACACGGGAGATTTCCACCAACTTTCACAGCCAAAAGACTTCTAAAAGCTACAGAACTGTTACTAGGATGACCTCGCTTTCTCTGAACTCAACATAGTAGTGGCCTCTGCTCTTGTGTTGCTGTGTCATGAAGCACCACATTGTAAACATTTAATGATTAACTCCCAGGCAGCAGTTTGAGTCACTTAAGTCACGTGTTGTTTTGGAAAAGTTGTCTTCGGTTCAATGTCCAAACTGACTTTATGATTTTTGTATATAAAAATAACTTTCACAGAACTGAAAAGTAAAATCTATTTTCACTCCAGATTCCCAAATAATAACAACATATTACAAACCTAGAGTGCACCAGTGCATCTTGTAGATGGTACACACTACTTCTCCTATGCATCAGAGGTGGAGGGAGTGAAAGTTCAACATGGTGAACAGGGTGCAGCCAAACAGGATGCTTGTCTTGGAGCTGCACTCATCCAGATGAATGGGGAGTATTCTGACTTAAGTCTTGTAGATAGTGGATGGCTTTCGGAAGATAAGAGGTGAGTTACTAGCCGCAGAATTTCCAGTCTCGAAACTGATTCCTGAATCCATAGGTACTTATCTGGCTTCTCCAGTTAAGTTTCTGGCTAGTGGAAACCCCCAGAATGTTAGTGGTGGAGGATTCAACAATAGTAATGCCTAGGAGAGAATGGTTAGAATCTCCCTTGTTGGCGATGGTTATTGTCTGGTACTCATGTGGCATGAATGTTAGTAACTGAACCCTGAATGTTGTCCAGGTCTTCATCATAGAATCCCAACAGTGTAGAACTAGGCCTTTTGACCAAGGAAGTTCACACTGACCCTTCGAAGTGTCAGGAGTGAAGCAAAGGCTGCTGGGAAGGGTACATTTTCCCGCATTAAAAGGTACTTACCTCGGGAGTCGGGCCTCCATTTAGGCAGGGCGGCGAGGAGTGAAGTAAAGGCTGCCGGGAAGGTAAGGGTTTAATATATATTTGGGCAGTGGCTAAGCCCGAGATAACACACGTGTAGTATCTCCCTCCTGCCCCCCACCCCCTCCTCTAACCGGAAGAAAAAGACCCTGCAAGGTAAGGCTTTTATTTCTTATCTTTCTTTTTCATTTAGTTAAGTGCATTGTTTGGTTTCAGTTAGTTCATGTAAAGCTACGCTTACAATGGCAGGGGACCTCAGACCCATGGCATGTGACTCTTGCTTGATGTGGGAGCTTGGGAACGTGTCTGATGTTCCTGACTCTTACACTTGCAAGAGGTGTGTCCAGCTGCAGCTCTTGTTTGACCGCATGACGGCTCTGGATCTGCAGATGGACTCACTGTGGAGCATCCGCGATGCTGAGGAGGTCTTGGATAGCACGTTTAGTGAACTGGTCACACCGCAGGTTAGAATTGCTGAGGGAGACAGTGACCAAAAGACAGAAAAAGATAAGGAAAGCAGTGCAGGTGTCCCCAGCGGTCATCTCCCTCCAAAACAGGTACACCGTTTTGGATACTGTTGGGGGAGATCGCTCACCAGGAGAGGGCAGCAGTGGTCAAGATCATGGCACCGTGGCGGGCACTACTGTTCAGAAGGGCGGGAAAAAGACTCGTAGGGCCATAATCAGAGGGGATTCTATTGTGAGGGGAGTAGATAGGCGGTTCTGTGGCAGAAAACGGGACTCCCGGATGGTATGTTGCCTGCCAGGTGCACGGGTCAGGGATGTCACCGATTGGCTGCAGAGCATTCTAGAAGGGGAGGGTGAACAGCCAGTGGTTGTGGTGCATATAGGCACCAACGATATAAGTAGAAAGCGAAAAGAGGTCCTGAAAGAAGAATTCAGGGAGCTAGGAGAAATGTTAAAGGGGAGGACCTCAAAGGTAGTGATCTCGGGATTACTACCAGTGCCACGTGCTAGCCAGCGTAGAAATGAAAAAATAGGCAGGATGAGCACATGGCTTGAGAGATGGTGTAGGAGGGAGGCGTTCAGATTTGTTGGACATTGGGACCGGTTCTGGGGAAGGTGGGCCTATTACAAAAGGAACAGTCTACATCTAAACCAGACTTTAATCAACGTCCTTGGGGGAATTTTTGCTACTGCTGTTGGGGAGGTTTTAAGCTAATGTGGCAGGGGGCTGGGAGCCAGAAGAGAAAACAAGTCGGCAGCGAGGTGGAGACTGGAGACTGTAAGAATTATGAAGATAGTATTAATAATGGGAAGAATAGGCAGAGAGCAGGTGAACACAAAAGAACTGGTGGCCTGAAATGCATCTACTTTAATGCAAGGAGTATAGTGTGTTAGGCAGATGGACTTAGGGCTTGGATTGGTGCCTGGGAGTATGACGTTATTGCCATCACAGAGACTTGGTTGAGGAAAGGGCATGATGATTGGCAACTAAATGTTCCAGGATATAGACGCTTCAGACAGGACGGTGGGTGGGGGTGAGTATCTGACGGTGTGGGTGTGGTTACAGGGTGACGGTGGGTGGGTGTGAGTATCTGACGGTGTGGGTGTGGTTACAGGGTGACGGTGGGTGGGGTGTGGGGGTGAGTATCTGACGGTGTGGGTGTGGTTACAGGGTGACGGTGGGTGGGGTGTGGGGGTGAGTATCTGACGGTGTGGGTGTGGTTACAGGGTGACGGTGGGTGGGGTGTGGGGGTGAGTATCTGACGGTGTGGGTGTGGTTACAGGGTGACGGTGGGTGGGGTGTGGGGGTGAGTATCTGACGGTGTGGGTGTGGTTACAGGGTGACGGTGGGTGGGGTGTGGGGGTGAGTATCTGACGGTGTGGGTGTGGTTACAGGGTGACGGTGGGTGGGGTGTGGGGGTGAGTATCTGACGGTGTGGGTGTGGTTACAGGGTGACGGTGGGTGGGGTGTGGGGGTGAGTATCTGACGGTGTGGGTGTGGTTACAGGGTGACGGTGGGTGGGGTGTGGGGGTGAGTATCTGACGGTGTGGGTGTGGTTACAGGGTGACGGTGGGTGGGGTGTGGGGGTGAGTATCTGACGGTGTGGGTGTGGTTACAGGGTGACGGTGGGTGGGGTGTGGGGGTGAGTATCTGACGGTGTGGGTGTGGTTACAGGGTGACGGTGGGTGGGGTGTGGGGGTGAGTATCTGACGGTGTGGGTGTGGTTACAGGGTGACGTAACTAGAGAAAGGATTGGTCCACTAAAAGATAATGAAGGAAGGCTGTGTATCGAACCTGAGAGAATGGGTGAGATTCTGAATGATTACTTTGCATCAGTGTTCACTGAGGAGAGGAACATGATGAATCTTGAGATTAGAGATATAAGTTTGATTAGTCTGGATCACGTTGGTATAAGTAGGGAAGATGGGTTGGGTAGGCTAGGGGTTATTAAGGTGGACAAATCCCAGGACTGGATGGGATCTATCCCAGGTTGCTGAAGGAGGTGAGAGAGGAAATAGCTGGGGCCCTGACAGATATCTTTGTGGCATCTTTAAACAGAGGTGAGGTGCGTTGGTATAAGTAGGGAAGATGGGTTGGGTAGGCTAGGGGTTATTAAGGTGGACAAATCCCAGGACTGGATGGGATCTATCCCAGGTTGCTGAAGGAGGGGAAAGAGGAAATAGCTGGGGCCCTGACAGATATTTTTGTGGCATCTTTAAACAGAGGTGAGGTGCCAGAGGACTGGAGGGTAGCTTATGTTGTCCCCCTGTACAAGGGTAGTAGGGAAATTCCGGGTAACTGCAGACCAGTGAGCCTGACGTCAGTGGTGGGGAAGTTTCTGGGAGAGGGTACTAAGAGATAGGATCTGTTTATATTTAGAAAAGAATGAGCTTATCAGTGA